>NC_138773.1:110605456-110670456 GCF_965119305.1 Pelophylax lessonae | reverse complement strand
TCTGACACCTTGACTTGCGATTCCAGAAGCTGTGCCTCTACTTTTTCCCTCTTATGTTCACAATCTCCTTTTCCCTGCATAAGAGCCTTCACCTCATTGGCTAGCATCTGGGAATAAGAATGTAATTCTGCCACACAGGCTTCTTTCTCCTTTAACTGCTGCTGGACACGTTGGGCTTCCCCTTTCCAACTTTCACAGTCCGCACGCCATTCATTTACCACATTGCTCAAAGTAGTGAGCTCATACACAGTACTCAGTAATTTAGCCTCTCTTTCACTTTTCTCGTTGTCCCTGAGAGACAATGTCGTTTTCAGAGCGACATTCTGTTCCTGCGACTCCTGCAGGTCTATTTTTGTAGCTCCCAAAGACTGAAGACTTTTTTCCAGCTGATTACGCAACTCCAACATATCAGCCATACTTTGCTTCTGCAAAGTCTGAATTTCACTTTCCTTTTCCATGAGGATGGTATCTTTCTCCATTATAGTCTCTCTGCGTTTTTGCAACTCGACCAAAAGAAGAGCAGTGGATTCTTCCCACTGTAACACATGAGACTTGAGTAGTTCATTCATTTCCTGCAAGTTTCTATGCTCCATTTTAAGCAATTCCAAGGCTTGTTCCTTTTCTTCCATTTTCCGTTGCAAGGCATCCAACTCAGCCCTGCACACATACTCGGTTTCCTCCAAACCGATGGCCTCCATTGGCTGCTGGCGTCTCTGTTTCCAGCCTGCCATGCTCTCTTGATGAGCCTTTTGTTGAGCTGCAAAGCTCTGCTGAAAATCCGCATTTGCCTGCTGTTGAGCTGCATTTGCTTGCTGTTGAGCTGCATTTGATATAATCAGATGTTTCAACATCTCCTCCATTTTGAGCTTACTTTTCATCTGAGCACACTGCGTCTCCATAGCAGTTTCATCAGTGTTGCTAGGGACAACAACCTTCCTCTTTAGTAGACTCTCTTTAGGCATGGATGGGGCTGGTTCAGACGGTAACATCCCCTCCATCCATAGAATCCGGTCTCTCATTTCATCTATCTTTGCATTCTTCAGGCGTTTTGAACGCCCCATCCTCAACAACTCCACAAACAAATTCTTCACAGTCCAGCAAAAAATTTTCAGACCACTGTCTCTCTAACACATGTAGTTTTTCTCTCTCTTGCAAGATCTCTTTTCCTGCACACACAGTTTGTACAGTCACTTGCACCAGACACAACAAAGTTCATCAAATAATTTTGAGACCGCTGTCTCTTTAAAACACTTTTTCCTTCTGTCAGGATCTTCTCTCCTGCACACATAGATTGTGCAATCTCATGCACCAGATAAAGTTCATCAAACATTTGCACTTCCTTGCAGGGATCTCTGCTTATGCCCACTGCATACCTCCACCATATGTGAGGGATTAGCTCGGTGGCGGGTGTGGATGACCCCTTGGGGGGTGCGTTTTCCCAGAGAGGTAGCCGACAAGTGCTTGCAAACAAACAGTGTGGTTTATTAAATGGTGTTTTCTTCACCAGGCTGTATGCAGCAAAACATCCAAAATAAAATAAAACAGAAAATAAATCCTTGCCTCTGTGGGCGGCTACCTTCTCACAACTGGAACCTGCCTAAGTGTCTGTCTCCAACCTACCGTCGGGCAGACTTCCTTGTCACATAGCGGACACTCAATAGTCCTTTTATAATAGCTTCACAGGGCAACACAGTCCTTTTGTTTCTTTCACATCAACAGTTCGTCTTCTCACCTTTGAGACGTATTCACCCTTGGTTACCGTCCCGGGCACACATCACTCCGGGGGGTCTTCTCCCAGGCCCACACATCCTGTCGGGAGGCACACGCTGACTGTCCTCCTGCTCCCAGCCCACATGGCTTCAGGATGCAGCTTCTGGAGGCAGCAAACAATAGGACTTTCTCTGAACAAATTATAGAGCCTTAACTCCCTCATTCTGAACAGGTGAAGGCCCTTCAACTTCCTGCTGGCTAGCTCTGTAGCCAACACCCTAAATCAATCAATGGACTTTCTAAATCAGGTGGAAATGTATCTCCTTCCTGTGACTACATTCCCAGATCTAGCTGACTTCCTGTCACATAGTGTATATATATATATATATATATATATATATATATATATATATAATGTATGTATGTGTATATATATATATATATAATGTATGTATGTGTGTGTATATATATATATATATATATATATATATATATATATATATACACAAAATATATATTATAGAATATGTTATATACCATATATTAGTGTATATAATAGGGAACAGGTTCACATCTCTGATCTTTCTATATAGATATAGATAGGCATACCCTGCTTTAAGTACACTCACTTTATATACAATCGTGAGTAAGGACACAGCTTGTTCAGCTTGCCATGACACTGCTCACAAACCATAAGTGACAGGGATAACAAACTTAGGGAGCAACGAGAGGGTACCCAGGACTACACCATATCCATTTTGTGGCTGGGCAGCTTGCCTAGGTAATCTATCATGTCATAGTCCTGGATCCCCTTAACATGCTCCCACATGGTTTCGGAGTAAGGCTATGTCAATGTGGCCAAAATTTACAATGGAGCTGGTGTATTTTCATGCATTGAGAAAAGAAAAAAGGGATTGCTTCACTTTAAGTACATTTTCAGTTTACATACATGCCCTGGTCCCATTGTGTACTTAAAGTGGGCTATGCCTGTATATAGATAGATTTGATTAGTTTCAACGTTTACACAAAATGAAACACAATTATCTGTGACAGATTGCTCTGACGCTTTGGAATCTGTCTAGATAAAGACAAATGTATTGACCCTTTTCATATATGCAAGATTAGAAACATTATTATATTCCCTAAATGCATAATGCCAAAAATTATTGCCTTACATACATCCATACACACTGCAAGCTCGGCCCCGTTTGTCTTGTCTGACACTCTTACCATCATAAGCTGGATCTGCACACAGCAGCTAATTGGTTCACCTGAGATGGAATCAGTGATCCCAAAAATCTGGAATGGTCATGTCTTCAAAGGATTGCCTTGAACAAATCACCTCTAAAAGAAACACATGAGTGTATAATCACTTTTCTTAATGGATCACATTCCCAACACACCCATCTCACACTGCCATATGATAATGAATGGGGGTGTCCATTGCAAGTTAAATACACCCCCAGATCACATTGCTTTGTTAATTTACAGATCTAACTGGAATTTGATGGCACTGCTGTGAACCACTATGCCATCAAATTCTGCTGGGGACCTTTAAAAAGGATTATGTGTGATTGTGTGGATAATTATGCCACCTTAAATTTGCATCTCCCACATACCATGTGCAACTCTTGCAGGAATTGCGAATCAAGGATAATTCAGCACAGCATAATGAACAGACACATTGAGGAGTGTAGGAGCACAGCGTCAGATTCCCCAATCACACTATGGGGTTTTAACTCCTCCATAATTTTGCCACTTTGGAAACCAAGTGCTTACTTTATGTATACTTTTTAGACGGAACTCCAATTTCTAATAGGGTGATATCATTGCATGAGATTTCCCCTCACTTCCTGTCTTAGTGTCACCAAGACAGGAAGTGAGGGGAATATCACTGTGGGGAAATAGCTTGCAATTGTTGCCTTATAATGTCCATAGTATATATAAAAGGAAAGAATTGCTGGCTATATCCCCACGGGAGATTCCCTCATTTCCTGTCGTGGTGACACCAAGACAGGAAGTGAGGGGAAATCTCATGCAATGATATAACACTGTTACATGTTCTAGTTATGTAGCAAACTTAAGAATATACAAAGCAAACCTCTTTTTTTTCCATTTTGGCAAAATCATGGATTAATTACAAAACTATCTTTGTTTGTCCCGTGGCTTGCAGGAAAAACATTTTGCCTTGATTCCACCATCAACACAGACAGGGGAAACCCTCCTGCGGAGCCATTGTGTTCACCCGGTGCTGCCCCTGCCAGGAAAACACAGTGATTATTGCTAGTGGCTACAAGAGATGCTAGCGATAAGTGTGTGTAAAATCTGACAGACTGGTTGTACGTTGTCCTCCAGGTGATCGAGCAATCCACTTGGGTACCTTCAGCCTGGCCATACATAGTTTAAATCTGCATCTCAAATGAAGCAATCACATTTACATATAACACTCCATAAAGGAGAATTGAGGGGCTTATCAGGTCTGCGTCAAAAATTAACAGCCACACCCAATCAGACAGCTCATGTTAAAAGGGACCTGAAAAGCAATCTGCATGGCTTGCTTTTCCAAGCATTGGCTAGTTTAGTGAGCCTGGACTAATAACAGTCACTGTAATGCTACCCATACTGCTGTCCTTTTAACATGGTGACAAAAGTTGATACCTATGCTACATGTGTGTAAAGTTACTTTCACCCTGCTAAATGGACAGCAATAAGGTTGTAAATACAGTGACTGCCTGTCCCCCCCTGATGGCGGCCCTGGGTGTGTCATGAAAGGCCAATTGAGAAAATGGCTATATCATGTAGAGGAAATCACCAGTGTGGGGCAACCTATGTCATGGAGGTAGATTTGGACATCGATGTATATGTATCACCAGAAATGGAATTCTTTGTTCTACAATATCTCAAAGACGACCTAGCATGTTATTTGAAGACTGTACTATTTTGGACATACTTGGACTCAAACATACACTGCTCTTTCCACAGCTCCTCCTCCTCTGGGGGTATGATAAAGTTAATACGCATCTTCACCAAAAGCACAAGATGATGTGTCGTGTCCGGATGAGGCTGCAGCGGAGATTTCAGTTCCAGGCTGATATGGTGGATCTGCAGCAGGCCTGGAGTGATGCCAAAAGGCGCTCACCCAGGCTCCTGCTAAAGGGTGTGGAGCAAATCTCCGGTAAGTAAAAATATACATTACATGTGACCAGATAGGTTACAATTTTTTGGGTAGGTGGACATGTGTTTAGCTATGCAACAACACTAATACCAACACCCCCCCCCTCCCTCTCGCTCCTACCTTTCCTACCTCCATCAAGTGTCTCTTCACAACCTTTAATACTACTATGTACATTCGTATTTTTTATGTTTCTTTTTTTTCTTCTGCTTCTAGCCAAAGCGGACGGCCGGAACCCTCTTGTGCTTTTGGTGAAGAAGGGGAGGAGGAGGACGGCCACACTCCAATATGCCTTCAGAGACAGCGAGCCATTTGAGCAGCTGAAAATTGTGGATCGTAAGTAGAAAATAAAAATGGTAGAAATTTCAAATCTCTAATCACATTTTACAGAGCCCCCTTTACATCGGAGTCTCCAGACTTACTACACTGTAAGAGGGAAGTGTGAAGACTCTGATGTAAGGAGAGTTCTGGGAACCATTATTTGAGGGGGGAAGCTGTGGACTCTGGTGTAAAAGGGAACTCTGTGGTCCCCAAAGCTCCCCCATACATCTGAGCTTACAGAGACCCTCTTACACTTCCCTTCCTCAGTCCACCACAGTCAAGGGCACAACAAGTCCCACTGCAGAAGGCTACCTGCTTGGACTTGTAATGCTCTCTGTAGGGGAATGAGGAACTACTGCCTGCTATGCTAAGACTTGTAGTGCCCTCTGTTAGGGACTAAGGATTCCTCAGTCCTCAACATTCTAGGGCACTATAAGTCTCAGCATAGTGGGCTGTCATACCTCAGTCCCTCACAGCTCGGGTCAAAAACAACACAGTTAAACATCTAAAGGACAACTCCAAACAAAAAACTACCAATAATGGACAGAGTCCATATGCTCTATAATGTCAAAGACCCGCTACCACTCACCTTCCACCTCCGGTGCTGTCATTGTGTAGGGCAAAGGGCTCCATCTACACCATGTTTGGCTTTCAGGTCAGATAGGCAGGACTTGCTCAGCTCCACTCTCTTCCCTGGCAATTGACTCTGGCGTCATTGTGGATCTTTCCTCCTCTAGAAAACACCCAGGGGCCCTCTCCTTGTCCCCCAGCCACCCAGGGCCTTCTTCTCCTCCTCCTCCACCAACCATTTTCAGACTCTTCCAAATTCCCTGGGGCTACTCAATCCCTTTGCATAGTGGACACCACAAATCTATGACCAGCCTGCAAAATATCAAGTCTGGGCCTGGTTACCTGTATGTTCCGGGTCCAGGGCGGAGCTCTCCTCCCAGAGCAACAACTGATGATAGCAGAGTGAGTTGACTGGCCAGTCACTTCCTACTGGTGCAGGTACACACCTACCGATTCCTCCACATCTTAGGATAACATGATCAGACGGCCAATCCCCAGTCAGAGAAGGAGGAGTAAGTGTCAGCGGACAACAGACACCTGGCAGACGCAGTGAAGGGACTGCAGCAAATTTTATATCCGAGGATTGAAAGCAATCTTTTACTTGGGAGATTTCCCTGACTGCGCCCTTCGAAATGTTGGTGCTCCGCCACTGGCCGCAAGGCCCCTGTAGGTGCGAGGCCTTAGGCGCCCGCTTAATTTGCATGGTGCCCTCCTGTTTTAAAACATGGTCAATGCATCTCATTGGTGTAAGTGCACTTCTATGTTCTGAATTGTAGGGGCATTGAGTATGGTGCTAGCATGATGAGAGGTTACTGCCTATTTGTGTCCATAAATAATATATAATGTTTTTCTTTTATTTTAGAAACCAGTGATCAGGATGTGGAGGCTCAGCCTTCTCAGGCCCCCTGTAAGTAATGTGGATGTGCTGGTGTGTTGTGTATTAGGTCGAACTTGGAGGAATGATTGTTTGTTTTGTTTTCTTTTGTGGTTGATGTAACTTCAGCAAGAGAGGAGCCTCAGGCAGGGCCAAGTCGCCTGGATCCGGGCCAGGAACACATTGGTGCCCAAGAAGAGGCCAATTGGTCTGAACCGGATGAGGACCTGGGCTCTCCTCAAATGGGAAGTAAGTATTCTACATGTGTTTGTGTGTTCAATGTGTCCTGGGAAATCTAAGGGCTGTAATATCTATATTTTGCCATTGGGGTTATGTAGCAGCTGACATTGAGGATGTTAGTTGTGGAGGACTGGTGAAGAGGGGCTGCTGCTTACCCAGTCCAAAGTAACTACTACCTTCAATGTTTCCCAACTACTTTCTGTGTGCCTTTATCAAATAGCTTTGGTTCAAGGATTGTATTTGTGTCTTTGTGTTTCTAGGAGATACGACGCCATCCCCCCATGAAGGGACACCATCCCCCCATGTAGGGTCTCCCCCATCCTCCCCCACTCCAGGCTCCCCTGAACTAGTCTGTAAGTACCTAAAATTAGATTCTCACATGAATTGTGTGTGCTAGGATGATGTGTATCTAGGATAATCTAAGTTGGAGTCTAAGCAAGTGTAGTTTTGCTATATGTGACAGGAAGGTTGGTCATGAAACACTCTTGCTTAACCTTCATGTTTAAAAGGTGGTTTTGGGGAGCTTTACAGGACATGTTATCTTTTGTAAGTTATCTCAAGCCACCCTATTCTAAATTGGTGTTAGTTTCTCTACATTGGAAATGGTGTGCTTTGTACTTGTAAATTTTTTGTGGACATTGTAATTTAATCATGTCCTGATTTAGTCAACACTGAAAATGTGTGTTTGTCAATCTTTCATAAATACTCTTCCTCGGTAATGTAACACATTCCAGTTCACAATTTGTGTTCTTTTTGTGCAGTTTCTCCAGAGCCAGCCACGCCAGCCACGCCATTCACTTCAGGGGCCCAAAAAAAACCTGATGATGGTAAGTTGTGTGCTTTTCCAGTAATGTGTCTACTTAGTAAGTGGAGAAATGCTAACTGTGTATGTCCCCGCTCAGGCTTCAAGTTGTTCTAAAGGCAGCAGGTTCTTTATGTGAATGCATTCTATGCATTAGTATTCCAAGTGATAGGTGTGCATATTCCCCCTAAGACTTACTGGGACCATTTTTTACGGTCCAAATTTTTGCACTAATACTTGTCTGGAACAGACTCCCCCTCCTCCTTAACTGAGGTGACAGCATGCCAATATTGCCTCCTGATGCTGTCACTCCTAATCATTGAGACCATTGGAAGGGAGGGGGGCAAGGCTGGCTCACAGCCTAGTGCCTGAACAGGCACAGGGTGCTTGGCTTCATCTCATGTGCCTCCATAGCAAGCTGCCTGCTGTGGGGTCAAACAACAGGAGGGAGGTGCCTAGAGGTGTGTACAGGGGCCATGTAAAAAGGAGGATTGTTATTTCTCTTGTCCCCAAAAACCTAGAGAGTGTAAGTCTAACCTGATTAGTTTTCCGCAGCCCTCCCAAAATGATATGTTTCCAACACTTAGAACAGGCAGGGCTGAGGCACAAAAAACATCCGAAAAACACAATCAGCACCAAAGCAGGGAGTACGTATCCTTAACGCTACAAGCTTCACCCAGTAGAATGACGCTTGCACTGTACAAATCTGCATCACCACCATATCAAAGTCTAAATCTAACTGTCAGGGAAATGTGGAGGGGTAATGAGTGGGTGTTAGAGCGTTTTCATGACTGCGTAACCTACAGTTAGCGTGATTCGATTTTTAGATACATTTTTTATTTTCTCTTAACACAGCTGGGATGGCGGAAAAACATAAAGGGGAGCAGACATATCTCCTCCGGCCAGAACTGGCCCTCCGAATTCCAAAGGGTAAGTCTCTACTATGTGTCAGGTTCAATCTATAGACAGTAAGAGGGAGAGAGAACGCTACACAAACTCGAATGGTGATAGAGATAAATGTGTGCACATGTATCGTGTTGACCAATTGAACCCAAAACACCTTACATTCTTCTAAATGATTGCTTGTGTTGACATGAAGAAAAGCCTTTTACTTAGCTTTGGTGGAACTGCTACTAACATTCCAAGCCATCTTATGTAACCTTTTGACCAATTTGCTGTGAAAGTTTGAGTTCAAGGTTTACAACAGCAATTTAGCATATTTGCTTCAGAGTGTTGATAAAAGCCAAACAATAGACTCCTAAGCATATTTGTTGAGGCACATTAATTACAATCGTTGTTTGGATCATTTTGGCTAAAACTAATTGTTATGTCTTTTTCTACCCAGGGCACACCCACCTCACATATGAGGATCTTTTGGAGTATGTGACATGGTGTATTGACCGAATTCTAGTTTTAGAAAACATTTCGGGGGTTGCTCCAGACCCAAAGGAGCCATTTGTGCGGAATGTCACCCCGTTAAAAAGATCATAGTTTTTTTTCATTGGTTTTGTTATTGTACCCAGCAATGTGACATTTCTCCCTTAAAAAAAAAATTATAATTAAAAAAAAAAAATTAAAAACCCCTTTTTTTGGGACCCAAAAAAACAAAAAAAACAAAAAAAGCCTTGTTTTTGGCAACCAAAAAAAATATAAAAATTTTAAAAAACCCCTTTTTTTGGGACCCAAAAAAACAAAAAAAAAACAAAAAAAGCCTTGTTTTTGGCAACCAAAAAAAATATAAAAATTTTAAAAAACCCCTTTTTTTGGGACCCAAAAAAACAAAAAAAACAAAAAAAGCCTTGTTTTTGGCAACCAAAAAAAATATAAAAATTTTAAAAAACCCCTTTTTTTGGGACCCAAAAAAACAAAAAAAAAAACAAAAAAAGCCTTGTTTTTGGCAACCAAAAAAAATATAAAAATTTTAAAAAACCCCTTTTTTTGGGACCCAAAAAAACAAAAAAAAACAAAAAAAGCCTTGTTTTTGGCAACCAAAAAAAATATAAAAATTTTAAAAAACCCCTTTTTTTGGTACCCAAAAAAACAAAAAAAATAAAAAAAGCCTTGTTTTTTGCAACCAAAAAAAATATAAAAATTTTAAAAAACCCCTTTTTTTGGGACCCAAAAAAACAAAAAAAACAAAAAAAGCCTTGTTTTTGGCAACCAAAAAAAATATAAAAATTTTAAAAAACCCCTTTTTTTGGGACCCAAAAAAACAAAAAAAACAAAAAAAGCCTTGTTTTTGGCAACCAAAAAAAATATAAAAAGTTAAAAAAAAACCTTTTTTTGGGACCCAAAAAAACAAAAAAAAAACAAAAAAAGCCTTGTTTTTGGCAACCAAAAAAAAAAAATGTTTACAAAAAAGCCTTGTTGTTTTTGGTAACAAACTAAACCAAAAATGTTTACAAAAAAGCCTTGTTGTTTTTGGTAACAAACTAAACCAAAAATGTTTACAAAAAAGCCTTGTTGTTTTTGGTAACAAACTAAACCAAAAATGTTTACAAAAAAGCCTTGTTGTTTTTGGTAACAAACTAAACCAAAAATGTTTACAAAAAAGACTTGTTGTTTTTGGTAACAAACTAAACCAAAAATGTTTACAAAAAAGCCTTGTTGTTTTTGGTAACAAACTAAACCAAAAATGTTTACAAAAAAGCCTTGTTGTTTTTGGTAACAAACTAAACCAAAAATGTTTACAAAAAAGCCTTGTTGTTTTTGGTAACAAACTAAACCAAAAATGTTTACAAAAAAGCCTTGTTGTTTTTGGTAACAAACTAAACCAAAAATGTTTACAAAAAAGCCTTGTTGTTTTTGGTAACAAACTAAACCAAAAATGTTTACAAAAAAGCCTTGTTGTTTTTGGTAACAAACTAAACCAAAAATGTTTACAAAAAAGCCTTGTTGTTTTTGGTAACAAACTAAACCAAAAATGTTTACAAAAAAGCCTTGTTGTTTTTGGTAACAAACTAAACCAAAAATGTTTACAAAAAAGACTTGTTGTTTTTGGTAACAAACTAAACCAAAAATGTTTACAAAAAAGACTTGTTTTAGTGAAAACCTCAAAAAAAATTTTGGAACACAAAATATGTTTATCTAAATAAAATTAAAGTATGTTGCTCTTTGCAACACAAATGTTACATTGGCAATTTAGTTCATTCTATTATATATTGTAATATATTTTTTGTACGCTACAGTTGGTAGACACCCACATGTGTTATTAAAAAATTTATTTTATTACCCAAGTTTTCTCTTTGGTGTACACATCGAATGTCTTTTGTGTTGTATTTGTTTAGTCGAGTGGTGTGGTCTGTAATTGTTAGTATGTTGGCTTTGGTTTATGTTAGCCTTGAGACTTGTTTTGAAGCTACATTTGAAGGGAGACCTTTTCTTGGGTCGTTATGTGAACATTGAGTTATCTAAATTTACATGAAATCATATGTTTGGAGATCGAGAAGCACGTGTGTATAAATGCCTACATTAACCAGGGCCATTACTTGGCCACCAACACTCCTAAAAAACCAAAGAGCAAACACAAACTAATCATTTTGCATAAAATTTTATTTCATCCCCAAAAGAAGCACTATAATAAATCATATTGTGCCACCCTCAAATTAAAAAAAAAAATGGCCCAACAAATTGGCCAATGTAACAATCATTAACAAAACTAAACCAAATTAAACAAAAAAACAAAAAATTAAGTTGGTGGTGGTGCCTGAAGCAGTGTGGTGAGCACTGTTAAGGTTCCTGCCATCAAATGGTGGGCCAATAGTTCCATCTGGTCTGGGGTTAGCTGTAGAGTTGTGGTCAAGTGGCCCATTAGGATCATATCTTGTGTCTGAGGCTGCTGATGATGCAGGGTGTTGAACCTTGGAAATGTCCCAGACAGAAGATGTTGTGCCAATAGTCTCATCTGCTCTGGGGTCAGCCTAAGAATTTGGGCAACGTGTGCCATTAACATGAGATGGGATCGTTGCTGCTCCAAGGCTATTTGATGCTGCTGGTGGTGCAAGGGTTGTGAAGATGTGTGGGGAGTGGTGGTTGATTGGTTGTTGTGGTCCACGGTGCGGGGGCAAACGACATGTCGCATTGGTGACAAAAAAGAAGAACGGCCTGGGGAGGAGTGAAGTGATAAAGGTGTGGAGGGAATGTAGTCAGGTGGAAGGGGTACTGTAGAACCAGTGCGCATTGAGGTTGTGCAGGAGGATTGCTCATTGAGGGGTGTGGGAGTCCGAACGGAGTGTGAAGTGCTAGGAGTGGCTACAGGAGGAATTGTCCCATCCCCAGCTGCCTGACAAGTGGCCAACACTGGCATTACCCTCCCACTACCACAACCTGCAGTGGCAGGTGAGTGAGATGTTTGGGAGGGCTCTGCCAATGGGGCATCTTCAGATCCAAACAGGCATTGGCGTGTGGCCAGCACCTGAGTGTCAACACTTTGCCGATCCCGTTGATGCTGGTCTGCTAAACTTACCAAGCTGTTACGCATATCCTGTTGAACCTGTAACATATCCTGGTGAACCTGTACCATTGTTGCTACAGATTCCTGTATGAGCCCGAGCAGACGTACTGCCTCAGTAGATTGCTGAGTACGCCTCCTTAACTCATTTTGGACCTGATACTCATCAAGCAGCCTCTCGGCTACATCCAGCATAGATGGACGAAGTTGGGTAGGTGACAATCCCTCTGCATCTAAGGCTACCTAAAAGCAGAAGAAATAGACCAAATCATTATCAAACATCATGACTAAATATTTCAGATTAGTTTGACAACTTAACACCCCAAGCAGAACGTTGAAAAGTTTGATGTGCTTCTAATGAGTACTTGTTCATTGTAAGATTATCCAAGCTAGCAACACTTCTGATAATGGGTACATATTATATTGGTATGACTAATATGACAAAGGCAAAAAAGATTCAACATGAAGGTGTTCCCAATTAACCCTGGTGTGGTAGGTTGTTTATGCTTTTGGTAAATCTGTTACTACACCAATGACTTTATACATCTACGTATGTTGTCTAAAATCTTGCCATCAATCGGCTAGAGGACAACCCAACCAAACGATACCCATGAATTTGGACCTGGAAAATCAAAGACGGGCCGGACTTTAAAGATCCTGGATGTTTTTGGAACATTAGTGGCACACCAAATTATAACATAATTCCCTGATGTTCAAGATAGAACTCTTGTTGTGCTGGTGCATCGTCAGAATGTCATAGCACTAATTTAACACACACAATGTAAGCCACATCTAGTCCAAAATCAATGCTACCATTGAAATGTTACATGTGCACCTTGTTCCCTTATATCACATACCACAGCACTGGATGCAGAATCGTCGCCAGCTCCTGATCCAACTCCAGCTGCAACGTCAAGAGGGGCCTGATGTTCTTTTAAAAACAAAAAAAAAAAAACATGTTTAGTACATAACCTTAGTCAGTAATGATTATGGCCAGATTGCCCTCCTAGCTTCATGAATGAAGCATTGAGGCCAAACATTCAAAAGTGCTTTCCTGGGCTCATAGGACACTTGCTAAACCCTCCCAAAGGTTAAGAAGGCTTGGTCTGCCTACTAATGACGGCACCCATTAATGCTGTCAACTGTGTTTTGCAGGGTAAACATCTAAAAGGCAACACTCTTTCATAAGAAAAAACATGTGTGTTAATGGGGTTAATAAGATTCCAAAAAACATTATTTGGCTAGACATACCAACACCTTCCTCCAGGCCTAGCTGCACTGGGTGTGTTCCCTGCTGCGGATCTTCTGTAAAGGACATAGCAATATGAGCTATCTTGGAAAAAAAAAACATCTACATTGTTTGGCACAGTATGATATTGGACCTACCAGGAGGAGGGTCAGCACTGATGTCAACACCTGTGAGTCCGTCTGGTTCGCCAAGCTGCATGGGCTGTGGAGGGGCTGAGATCCGTGCTACAGATGAACAAATTGCAGGTTGGGGAAAACAAAAAAAGGACAATTGGAAGGGCAAGTATCACATTCTATTAATGTCACACATAGGATAGTAGTTAATCTTTTCCAAACAACTCACACAATTGACATCCAAGATAATATCCTACCTCGGTGCAAAGCATCCGAATCTAAGTCCTCTCTGGTAAAGATGGTATCAGGTCCTATGATGTTCAAGAAAGGTAATTGATAATCCCAGAGAGAACTTCGTGCACGTTCATCCAGCCGACCTTGTCGGTCATAAAGACCCTCCGCAGCCCATGCAATTAGCTTCTTCCGAACGGACCCACAGATGTCGTTGACCTTCTTCCGCACACTGTCACGGTGGCGAGGTGCTTCACCCAGTGCATTTACAGCATCCCGGATTTCATCCCACAATCTGTTCTTCTCTGTTACTGAGTAAGACGCGGCCCTGGTCCCATGTATCGCCTGATATCTGGCCATATAGGCGTGGACCAGGGCACAGCACTGATTGTGGGTGAAACGGGGAAGCCGGGATAATGTGGACAAGCTGACTCTGGTGGACGGACCCGCTCCAGGACTACTGTCAGAAGAGCCAGCTTGTCCACTTGGTGTGTTACCACCTCCCCCGGCTTCCTCCTCCGGGATGGGGATGGTGGACTCCCTCATGGATACAGCTGGAGCCTCCCTCACACCAGAGCCAGACGATCTGCCCACCCTGCCCCCCCTGCCCCCCCTGCCCCCCCTGGCCACCCTGGCCACCCTGGCCACCCTGCCCCTTCTCATCCTTCCAGTGGGTGGGGCCATGGGAGCACGAGGTGGGCAGAGAATCTGGCTGTCCAGCAGCAGCAAAGAGCCCCAAACTCCTAAATCTGAAATGACAAAAGAGAAAACAGAAAAAACAGGATTTGCAGATTGCTCTTCATATACAGTATAATTAGTGAACAGTTACAGAACACACTTACCTAATGGCACAAACAGACTTGGTGGTGGTGGTGGTGGTAGTAGTGGGCAAAGAGCAAAAGAGGCTGCAAAGAAATGGAAAAAAAAAACACATAAGAAAACGCATATGGGTACAAATCACACGAGGCCCTCCAAACACTTACCTAATGGCACAAACACGGTGGTGGTGGTGGTGGTAAAAAAAGCAGAAGAGGTTGCAAAGAAATGTAAAACAAAAAATAAGAAAACGCATATGGGTACAAATCACACGAGGCCCTCCAAACACTTACCTAATGGCACAAACACGGTGGTGGTGGTGGTGGTGGTGGTGGTGGCAAAAAAAACAGAAGAGGCTGCAAAGAAATAGAAAAAAAAAAACACATAAGAAAACGCATATGGGTACAAATCACACGAGGCCCTCCAAACACTTACCTAATGGCACAAACACGGTGGTGGTGGTGGTGGTGGCAAAAAAAGCAGAAGAGGTTGCAAAGAAATGTAAAACAAAAAATAAGAAAACGCATATGGGTACAAATCACACGAGGCCCTCCAAACACTTACCTAATGGCACAAACACAGTGGTGGTGGTGGTGGTGGCAAAGAGCAGAAGAGGCTGCAAAGAAATGGAAAAAATACACATAAGAAAACGCATATGGGTACAAATCACACGAGGCCCTCCAAACACTTACCTAATGGCACAAACACGGTGGTGGTGGTGGTGGTGGTGGCAAAAAAAACAGAAGAGGCTGCAAAGAAATAGAAAAAAAAAACACATAAGAAAACGCATATGGGTACAAATCACACGAGGCCCTCCAAACACTTACCTAATGGCACAAACACGGTGGTGGTGGTGGTGGTGGCAAAAAAAGCAGAAGAGGTTGCAAAGAAATGTAAAACAAAAAATAAGAAAACGCATATGGGTACAAATCACACGAGGCCCTCCAAACACTTACCTAATGGCACAAACACAGTGGTGGTGGTGGTGGTGGCAAAGAGCAGAAGAGGCTGCAAAGAAATGGAAAAAATACACATAAGAAAACGCATATGGGTACAAATCACACGAGGCCCTCCAAACACTTACCTAATGGCACAAACACGGTGGTGGTGGTGGTGGTGGCAAAAAAAGCAGAAGAGGCTGCAAAGAAATGGAAAAAAAAACACATAAGAAAACGCATATGGGTACAAATCACACGAGGCCCTCCAAACACTTACCTAATGGCACAAACACGGTGGTGGTGGTGGTGGTGGTGGCAAAGAGCAGAAGAGGCTGCAAAGAAATGGAAAAAATACACATCAGAAAACGCATATGGGTACAAATCACACGAGGCCCTCCAAACACTTACCTAATGGCACAAACACGGTGGTGGTGGTGGTGGTGGCAAAAAAAGCAGAAGAGGCTGCAAAGAAATGGGAAAAAAAAACACATAAGAAAACGCATATGGGTACAAATCACACAAGGCCCTCCAAACACTTACCTAATGGCACAAACAGACTTGGTGGAGGGGGGGTGGTGTAATCCTTTATAGGCAAAAGGAGGCTGCAAACATTAAACATACATGAGAAATCGCATGACCTACATACGTGCACATAATAAATTACAGTTATCAGGAAAGCAAAAATGGTGTCTTTGGAAGCTGGGAAGGTAAGGGGGCAGGTTTAGATGCCAAATCTAGACTGCACACCTTTAACAAACATGAGAAAACACATGTCCAAACCACATGCACATGGGGCCAACTGCCAATGATTAAAAGACACTTGAGGGGTTCCCAAGCTATTGTGGGTTGGAGGGGATTCACCATAGACAACTTAAGCACACCCAAGATAAGTACAAATTCTCTCCTTCCTTTTTTTTGGGAGAGAGAGATACAATTGTCTTACCTCCAGATAATGTAGGTTGTGGGTCACAGGGTCTTGCTAGCACATAAGAAACATCGATCTATAACATCCAGCAGCCATATTGGCCATGTGCTCCTTTTATAGCTGGCTCACAGGTGTGATAATTAGCGTCCGTTTCTATATATATCTGCGCATTCGCGAATTTGCGCGTTCAAAATGGAGGACGATATCCCAGACGCATTAGATGGTGCAATGCTGGCATTTATCGGTGCCTTGTTTGAGGAGGCCCTGGCACAGGAGGCAGCAGAAGGTGGGGAAGCTGCAGCAGAAGGTGGGGAAGCTGCAGCAGCAGCACCTCCAGCAGCAGCACCTCCAGTCCGTGTGCCCTTACCTCGCCAGCCACGCATTTTTGCTCCAAGGATCTATTTGGACAAGCTGCGGGATTCTGATGTCAGGAGGAAGTTCCGGCTCGAGCGAGGAACTATTCTACACCTCTACCAGCTCATAGCAGACAAAATTGACCCGGACACACAGCGCGGCCATGCGGTGCCCGGCATGGCCAGATTGCTGGCCACTTTGTATATTTTAGGGCGTGGCAGCTTCCAAGCCACTTCGGGAAGTATCATGGGCATTAGCCAGCCCACAGTTTCAAGGGTGTTCATGTTGGTCATTAATGCCATAGTGGATATAGTGCCCAATTTTATCCACTGGCCACAGAATGAAAATGAGTGGAATGAAGTCAAGTTGGGTTTCTACCTGCGGGCACACATGCCGCAAATCCTAGGGGCAATCGATGGCACCCACATAGCCATTAGGCCACCAAGGAGCCACGAAAGTGAGTACCGGAACCGCAAGCAGTACCACTCTGTGAACGTCCAATTAGTGTGTGACGCCAAACAGCGCATCATGAGTGTCAACACTGGTCACCCAGGGTCGTGCCATGATTCCAGTATGTTAAGAACAAGTACTCTGTACGAGGTGTTTGAAAGTGGACAAATGCCCGAAGGGTGGCTTATTGGTAAAGTATTTTGTCTTAACAACATAAACTGTAAGATTACATAGACATAGGAATAAGCTACATCGGTGTACACCCTGATTTAAGCAAAGCCTACCTAAAATGGATGTGTTAGGAGTTGTCAGGCTGTTCACACACAACCAGATCAGCAGCTTAGCAGCTCACAAAAGAAAGATTTGCAAAGTTGTCTTTGAGTCCAATGAAGGTGGTTAACCAATGTGTAAATGGTGTCCTCTAGCCACCCAAAGAAAACCTACAAATGATTCCAATGGTATTGCCATATCCCCAAATTACTTTGCATAAGTGAGTCAATATTGGTTTCCTCACTCTAGTTGCAGATATATTCCAGAAGTAAGACCTAGGCTAATGTAATAGGAACAAAATAGGGGCCAAGTTGTAACTTGCAAGAGAAACCCACCACTTTGTGTGTCCTTTTTCCCATTTGTATTAGTGATTTAGGCAGTTAGACAGAGTTGAGATGTTTCATATGATTTTTTGCAAACAGACGAGCAGGTTGTTTAGTAAAATGCCTAATTGTCTCCCATTTTGAGGAGTCATCTAAAGTCACATGATAGGAAGAACTAATGTATATTTTTCTTATTTTTCAGGGGATGCTGGTTACCCGCAGCTGACGTGGCTGATGGCTCCAATCAGGTACCCCCAGGGCCCAGCAGAGAGGAATTACAACAGGGCCTTGCGGAGAAGCCGGAGTATCATTGAGTTGACCATAGGTCTTCTCAAGTCCCGGTTTCTCTGCTTGGCCCGGCCTGGGGGTGAACTCCTGTACTCTCCTACAAAGGCTTCCAAGATCATCCTGGCGTGCTGCGTGTTGCACAACATGTGCGTTGCCCGGGATGAATCTTGGGAGCTGACGGAGGAGAGGGAGCCAGAGGTTCGTCAGCCGGCGGCCCCCAGGCGGCGGAGCACCGCTGCCGGTATGGCCACCCGGAATACCCTGGTTGCTAGCCACTTTACATGTAAGTACTGTAACCGGTCAAGATAGGGCATGTGTATTAATTAGCTAGTTAGCAGAGGTGCCACTCACAGGGAGACAGAGGGTCATTATCATCTGCCAATGACACTTGCCATTGTAGATAAAGTGTAGTCAACATTGGTAAAATTGTGTTACTTGAGCAAAAACATGCACCTCTAACCATAAACATGTTGGTATTGTGAATAGTGTAAAGGGCTGAGAAGAGCTGGCAGGTGTTTATTTGTGTCTATGCCACCTGTGTAGTTATTGATAACATGAACGGCTGCTTGGTATCTTATGGTGTTTTAATTTTCCAGAACATCAACATCTTGGAATCATGGCACGTACCATGGGAAGCCTGTGGTGATGGGCTGTCTGGCGTCACAGGTGTGTATTCAAATGTTTACATTAATGATTTCTGGTTTGTGTAAGTTGGCATAAAATGTGTTATTTCACTCGTGATGTCGAAATTAAATGAAGTTCAGAATGAAGCAAACAGGCATTAAGATGTGATTTTCATAATGAAATGTCTTATCCTTTGTTTTATTTTTCCAGGAGTGGTACTGCTTGCGGGTGTAGGTGGTAGAAACCCACCTTGATGGACTCCACTCATCTTCTTTTGTGGTCAGTGGATATTTGGTAAGGCACATGGCCAATGACCAACATGAACACCCTGGAACTTCGAAAGTGGCTTGGAAGCTGACCAGCAACCTTGCCATGCCTGTCCCCTATGAGCTGGTAGAGGTGCAGAATGGATTCTGAACTCTGCCGGAAGTTGTGGAAGACATCAGAATCCCGTAGCCATGGAGCAAAGATCGTGGTCTGGCGCTGTAAAGGCACACGGACTGGAGAGTGACAATATTATTTTGCTGCATCCCTCCTTCTGCTGTCATTCTCAAATAAATAAAGACATTAGAATTGAACATGTGTTTTTTTGTTTTGTGTGGGTGCCTACAGACAAAAGGGCCATCCACACTGTAAGATTTAGAGAAGACTTTATCCTTCAGATTGACATTTTCTATGTAGTGCAAGGGCCTGCCTGATTGCATCCAAATTGAAAGTGTTGAGGTTTGAGCTTATATTATATGGTTTGGTTAAGTCTACAGGAAAAAGTCTAGACAAATTGTTAGTGTATGGCCCATTAAGCTGCCAAGGCCGGAGTTTTGCACTTTGCATGCTGCTTGTACTGGTGATGTGAGGGGTTGTAATGTAGAGTAGGGATGTGACAGTGTTGTGTTGAGGTGTGAGGCAAATGTAGTGTTGGACTATGAGGGTCTGTGTTGTTGAAATATGGAGAGAGTCCAATATCAGACACCTATGTTTATTGGTCAAGAAATTGTAAGAACCATGGTAAATATGTAAAGAATTGCATCTCGATAAAACTAGGACCACACTCATAAAATCAAAATTGTGTTGTTTCCATTGATGTGCTTGAAATTTGGGTAGGACACCCCCCCCCCAAATTCAAGATAGTTAAAAAAAACTGTTAAAAAAAATGAGAGTGAAAAGAGATCCCAAGTGTAGTGTAGTGATGTCGCGAACCTAAAATTCGCGGTTCGCGAACGGCGAACGCGAACATCGGCAAATGTTCGCGAACCGGGCGAACCGCCATAGACTTCAATAGGCAGGCGAATTTTAAAACACACAGGGACTCTTTCTGGCCACAATAGTGATGGAAAAGTTGTTTCAAGGGGACTAAAACCTGGACTGTGGCATGCCGGAGAGGGATCACGCAAAAAAAAGTTCTTAAAAATTATAATTTTTTGATAGAGAGCCAATTATTGGAAAAATTAAAAAAAAATAAAAATAAAAAATTTCTTTGGATTTAGCATCTGGGGGTTCTAAAAAGTGTACCTGTCAAGTTTCAGCTCTGTAGCATGTCCAGAACCCCTAAAAAACAGCATTTTTCTTATATTTTCAGGAATACGGCTTCTCTGCGGCTGGCTTTTTCTCTTGCAGGCATTTATCGGGCATTTTTTTAGGCAGGCATGTCATTTTTTGTATTTAGTGTCTGGGGGGTCACAAAAGTGTACCTGTCAAGTTTCAGCTCTGTAGCATGTCCAGAACCCCTAAAAAACAGAATTTTTCTTATATTTTCAGGAATACGGCTTCTCTGCGGCTGGCTTTTTCTCTTGCAGGCATTTATCGGGCATTTTTTTAGGCAGGCATGTCATTTTTTGTATTTAGTGTCTGGGGGGTCACAAAAGTGTACCTGTCAAGTTTCAGCTCTGTAGCATGTCCAGAACCCCTAAAAAACAGCATTTTTCTTATATTTTCAGGAATACGGCTTCTCTGCGGCTGGCTTTTTCTCTTGCAGGCATTTATCGGGCATTTTTTTAGGCAGGCATGTCATTTTTTGTATTTAGTGTCTGGGGGGTCACAAAAGTGTACCTGTCAAGTTTCAGCTCTGTAGCATGTCCAGAACCCCTAAAAAACAGCATTTTTCTTATATTTTCAGGAATACGGCTTCTCTGCGGCTGGCTTTTTCTCTTGCAGGCATTTATCGGGCATTTTTTTAGGCAGGCATGTCAGTTTTTGTATTTAGTGTCTGGGGGGTCACAAAAGTGTACCTGTCAAGTTTCAGCTCTGTAGCATGTCCAGAACCCCTAAAAAACAGCATTTTTCTTATATTTTCAGGAATACGGCTTCTCTGCGGCTGGCTTTTTCTCTTGCAGGCATTTATCGGGCATTTTTTTAGGCAGGCATGTCATTTTTTGTATTTAGTGTCTGGGGGGTCACAAAAGTGTACCTGTCAAGTTTCAGCTCTGTAGCATGTCCAGAACCCCTAAAAAACAGCATTTTTCTTATATTTTCAGGAATACGGCTTCTCTGCGGCTGGCTTTTTCTCTTGCAGGCATTTATCGGGCATTTTTTTAGGCAGGCATGTCATTTTTTGTATTTAGTGTCTGGGGGGTCACAAAAGTGTACCTGTCAAGTTTCAGCTCTGTAGCATGTCCAGAACCCCTAAAAAACAGCATTTTTCTTATATTTTCAGGAATACGGCTTCTCTGCGGCTGTCTTTTTCTCTTGCAGGCATTTATCGGGCATTTTTTTAGGCAGGCATGTCATTTTTTGTATTTAGTGTCTGGGGGGTCACAAAAGTGTACCTGTCAAGTTTCAGCTCTGTAGCATGTCCAGAACCCCTAAAAAACAGCATTTTTCTTATATTTTCAGGAATACGGCTTCTCTGCGGCTGTCTTTTTCTCTTGCAGGCATTTATCGGGCATTTTTTTAGGCAGGCATGTCATTTTTTGTATTTAGTGTCTGGGGGGTCACAAAAGTGTACCTGTCAAGTTTCAGCTCTGTAGCATGTCCAGAACCCCTAAAAAACAGCATTTTTCTTATATTTTCAGGAATACGGCTTCTCTGCGGCTGGCTTTTTCTCTTGCAGGCATTTATCGGGCATTTTTTTAGGCAGGCATGTCATTTTTTGTATTTAGTGTCTGGGGGGTCTAAAAAGTGTACCTGTCAAGTTTCAGCTCTGTAGTATGTCCACAACCCAAAAAAAACAGCATTTTTCTTATGATTTTTAGTAGAAAACTAATGCAGTGTCTTTCCAGCTGTCTTTTTTTCTTTCTGGCAAGCTGAAATATGATATGCCAAGGCAAACATGCCTATCAGTTGAGCTATGACACAGACAACACTGCACACATGGGGAAATATGTAAAACAAAAAACAGGAAAAGGAAATTAGGTGACGGTCACAAAACATGATATTGTGATTGGCCAAATAAAAAGTCACCTCGCGATGAGGTCGCGCCAAAGTCGCGCTAAGTCGCGCCAAAGTCGCACTGGAAGCGACGCTACTTTAGTGGTAGCGGCAGTGTAAACCAGCACTAAAACATCCAGTGTGTGAATACGATCAGGTATGATGTTTTATCGGTCAAGTAGTGTAAGGGTTACGCCCGTCGCCCGCTTCACAGTGACAGACCAAACTCTGACAGACCAAACTCCCCGTTTAACAGTCAGTCAGTCCATTTGCACAACCGCAAACTCCCAATTTGCACAAGGTTGGATACCAAGCTAGCCATGTCCCGTTCCTTGTCCTCACTGACATCATTGAAGGTCTCTTCCTCCACCCAGCCACATACAACACCAAGGGTCCCCGAAAGGTGAGAACAAGCCCCCTGGGACGCCTGCTGTGGCTGGTATTCCACCTCCTCAAAGCCACCTTCCTCCTCTAACTTCTCTTCTTCAGACTCCTCTCTCTGCGTTGCCACAGGTCCAGCAATTGACAACGACAAGGCTGCTTCTGGTGGTGATGAGGACCACAACTCTTCCTCTTCATGCTCATCTACAGCCTGATCCAGTACTCTTCGCAGGGCACGCTCCAGAAAAAACGCATATGGGATGAGGTCGATGATGTTGCCTTGGGTTCGACTGACCACCAGGGTTGTCATCTCCGCAAAAGGACGCATGAGCCTACAGCCATTGTTCATGAGCATTCAGTAACGCGGCCAAAAAATACCCAGCTCCGCAGAAAGAATGAAAGAAAATGAATGTTTTTTTTTATGAAAAATTATCCTGCGGATCGCTTTTGGTCTGTACACAATGAAGCAACGACCTTATCATCTGGGGTGTGCCAACACAATCCTAGAGGTGATCGCTTCATTGTGATACGCAAGCCCCTTCACCACGACAAGGTAACGATCACGAAGGGGAATTGACACATGTATGTGCCTTTTTTTTTGTTTTTTGTTTTTTTGCAGCCACAGTGTAGCACCAGAGGCCAGAAAAATTAGGCATGTACACATGCATGAAAAAGTAGGTATTGTTGCAGCCGCTGCTGTAGCAGCGGCCTGAAAAATTGAGGTTTTAAGGCAGAAAGTGCACTAAAACATTGCTGCTTGAACCGTAGTTGGTGGCGGAGACGTCACGTAAGTCATCCGGCATGCAGAGAATGATTATATACAGCAGCGTGTGGACCATTTTTAGGCCAAGGCATCTCAGTCATCACCAGGCCTTTTTTAGTCAAATGCATCCCCCACTGTCAGTCCCTTCGGGATCCATGCCTCATTCATCTTAATAAACGTGAGGTAATCAAGACTTTTTTGACCTAGGCGACTTCTCTTCTCAGTGACAATACCTCCTGCTGCGCTGAAGGTCCTTTCTGACAGCACACTTGAAGCGGGGCAGGCCAGAAGTTCAATGGCAAACTGGGATAGCTCAGGCCACAGGTCAAGCCTGCACACCCAGTAGTCAAGGGGTTCATCGCTCCTCAGAGTGTCGATATCTGCAGTTAAGGCAAGGTAGTCTGCTACCTGTCGGTCGAGTCGTTCTCTGAGGGTGGACCCCGAAGGGCTGTGGCGATGCATAGGACTAAAAAAGCTCCGCATGTCCTCCATCAACAAGACGTCTGTAAAGCGTCCTGTCCTTGCCGGCGTGGTTGTGGTGGTAGGAGGAGGATTACTTTCACCTCTTCCCCTGTTGGATTCCCGTTGTGCTGTGACATCACCCTTATACGCTGTGTAGAGCATAGTTTTTAACTTATTTTGTAGCTGCTGCATCCTTTGCGACTGCCGGTAATTGGGTAACATGTCACAGACTTTCTGCTTATACCGGGGGTCTAGTAGCGTGGCCACCCAGTACAGGTCGTTCTCCTTCAGCCTTTTTATACGAGGGTCTCTCAACAGGCATGACAGCATGAAAGACCCCATTTGCACAAGGTTGGATGCCGAGCTACTCATGTCCAATTCCTCGTCCTCACTGATGTCATTGAAGGTGTGTTCTTCCCCCCAGCCACGTACAACACCACGGGTACCAGATAGGTGACAACGAGCACCCTGGGATGCCTGCTGTGGTTGGTGTTCCTCCTCCTCAAAGCCACATTCCTCCTCTGACTCCTCTTCCTCACACTCCTCTTCCAGTGTTGCCGCAGGTCCAGCAATCGATGGTAAGGCTGTTTCTGGTGGTGGTGATGGTGACCACAACTCTTCCTCTTCCTCTTCACGCTCATCTACGGCCTGATCCAGCACTCTTCGCAGGGCACGCTCCAGGAAAAAAACATATGGGATGATGTCGCTGATGGTGCCTTCAGTGCGACTCACTAGGTTTGTCACCTCCTCAAAAGGACGCATGAGCCTACAGGCATTGCGCATGAGCGTCCAGTAGCGTGGCAAAAAAATACCCAGCTCCGCAGAGGCTGTCCTAGCACCCTGGTCATACAAATACTCGTTGACCGCTTTTTCTTGTTGGAGCAAGCGGTCGAACATTAGCAGTGTTGAATTCCAACGTGTCGGGCTGTCGCAAATCAAGCGCCTCACTGGCATGTTGTTTCGCCGCTGAATATCTGCAAAGTGCGCCATGGCCGTGTAGGAACGCCTGAAATGGCCACACACCTTCCTGGCCTGCTTGAGGACGTCCTGTAAGCCTGGGTACTTCTGCACAAAACGTTGCACAATCAGATTCAACACATGTGCCATGCACGGCACATGTGTCAACTTGCCCAAATTCAATGCCGCCAACAAATTGCTCCCGTTGTCACACACCACTTTGCCGATCTCCAGTTGGTGCGGGGTCAGCCACTGATCCACCTGTGCATTCAGGGCGGACAGTAGTGCTGGTCCGGTGTGACTCTCTGCTTTCAGGCAAGTCAACCCCAAGACAGCGTGACACTGTCGTATCCGGCATGTGGAATAGCCCCTGGGGAGCTGGGGGGGTGCAGTTGGTGTGGAGCAAGACGCAACAGCAGAAGAGGACTCAGCCGAGGAGGTTAGCAAAGAGGATGGAGTAGGAGGAGTAGAGGAGGTGGCAGCAGGCCTGCCTGCAAGTCGTGGCGGTGTCACCAACTCCTCTGCAGCAGAGCCACGCATTCCATGCTTGGCAGCCGCCAGCAGGTTTACCCAATGCGCAGTGTACGTTATATACCTGCCCTGACCGTGCTTTGCAGACCAGCTATCAGTGGTCAGATGGACCCTTGCCCCAACACTGTGTGCCAGACGTGACATGATTTCCTTTTCCACAATAGAGTACAGGTTGGGGATTGCCTTTTGTGAAAAATAATTTCGGCCGGGTACCTTCCACTGCGGTGTCCCAATAGCGACAAATTTTTTGAAGGCCTCAGACTCCACCAGCTTGTATGGTAAAAGCTGGCGGGCTAAGAGTTCCGACAAGCCAGCTGTCAGACGCCGGGCAAGGGGGTGACTCTGCGAGATTGGCTTTTTGCGCTCAAACATTTCCTTCACAGACACCTGACTGTGGGCAGGTGACGAGCAGGAACTGCTGAAGGTGAGAGGCGGAGGGGCGGGTTGTTGATAGGGGGCATGGAGGACAGCAGTGGTTGACGTGGCTGAAGATGCTGGACCAGGAGGAGGATGGTGGCTTTCAGTTTGTGTGCTGCTTTTACTCATGTGTTGATCCCATAGGCGTTTGTGATGTGAGATCATGTGCCTTCGCAAAGCAGTTGTACCTAGGTGGGTGTTGGACTTCCCACGACTCAGTTTCTTTTGGCACAGGTTACAAATGGCATCGCTGATATCAGAGGCAGACACACAAAAAAAATGCCACACTGCTGAGCTTTGCAAGGACGGCATTCTGGTGGTGGCAACAGCTTGCGTTGATTGGCCTGCTGTCTGGCTGACCCCGGGTGCCGAATCTACATGCTGTCTGACTGCGCCACTAGCTCCTTGCGATGACCTCCTCCCCCTGCTTCCAACTCGTCTCCTTCTCCTCTCTGTCTCCCCATCTGAACTTTCCCCCTCTTCTTCTGCTCTTCGAGCAGGCACCCAGGTGACATCCACAGACACATCGTCATCATCAGCCGCTTCACTTGACAACTCAGCAAAGGCAGCAGCAGCAGGTACAACATCATCATCATCACAATGTACGTCCATGTGTATAATGCTGCCTGACTGAGACATATCCCCGTTATCTACATCCTCTGGCACTAATAGTTGCGCATCACTTATTTCTTCAAACTGATGTGAAAATAACTCCTCTGACGGATCAAGTGAAGCGGCTGTGGTGCTAGTGTTGGTGGTGGTGCCGGCGGGCTGGCGAGTGGTAAATTGAGAGGTGCCCGAAGCTGAGCTGGAGGAGGATGGTGCATTAAGGTTCCGAGCGGAAGCTGTAGACGATTGGGTGTCCTGTGTAAGCCAGTCAACTATGGCCTCAGAATTTTTTGAGTTCAGGGGCTGTGGTGGCCTCTGAACACTGGGCATTATTCTAGAGCCTAAGGAAATCACAGCACCACGACCACGACGGCCCTTGCGGGGTGGCCTGCCTCTGCCTGTCATTTTTTTTTTAATGTGTTGTTACTGTTGTACTATGAGTGCAAGCTGCTGTGCCACCTTATATATCAGTGGTGGGTGGGCAGTGGCACAGTACACTCTCTGTGGACCTGACAGCAGTCACTGGCACCCAGGCAACTGCAATTTAAAAAATATATATATTTTTTTTTACTTTGCAAGCTGCTGTGCCACCTTATATATCAGTGGTGGGTGGGCAGTGGCACAGTACACTCTCTGTGGACCTGACAGCAGTCACTGGCACCCAGACAACTGCAATTTAAAAAATATATATATATTTTTTTACTTTGCAAGCTGCTGTGCCACCTTATATATCAGTGGTGGGTGGGCAGTGGCACAGTACACTCTCTGTGGACCTGACAGCAGTCACTGGCACCCAGGCAACTGCAATTTAAAAAAAATATATATATTTTTTTTACTTTGCAAGCTGCTGTGCCACCTTATATATCAGTGGTGGGTGGGCAGTAGCACAGTACACTCTCTGTGGACCTGACAGCAGTCACTGGCACCCAGGCAACTGCAATTTAAAAAAATATATATATTTTTTTTACTTTGCAAGCTGCTGTGCCACCTTATATATCAGTGGTGGGTGGGCACACAGTGGCACTGCAGTGGGCACAGTACACTCTGTGGACCTGACAGTCACTGGCAGCCCAGGCAACTGCAATAATAAAAAATATTTTTTTTTTCAATTTATTGCAACAAGATGCTGTGCCAACGTATATATATCAGTGGTGGGCAGTGCACTGCAGTGGGTACAGTGCACTCTGTGGACCTGACACAGCACTCACTGCAATTATGACAGAGAAAAAAAAAAAATTTTTTAAAATGCCAGGTACTGTGCCTGTGCCACCCGAAATGAGTGTGGTGTGCACACAGTACAGTCTGTGGTAGGTCTGTGGCCTCTCACACACAGCGGGCAGGCAACTGCAGTGTACAATAGATATATATATATATATATATATATATATAAAGAAAAAAATCTATTACCTTACCAGCCCTTGAAAGGGCTTTTGGGGACACTATATATATATATATATATGTATATATATAAATAAAAAAATCCTCAATTACCAGCCCTTAAAAGGGCTTTTGGGGACACTAGATAGATATAGATATATATATATATATGAAGAAACAACTCAATTACCAGCCCTTAAAAGGGCTTTTGGGGACGCTAGGTATATATATATATATATATATATATATATAAAAAAAAAAACACAAATACCAGCCCTTAGAAGGGCTTTTTGGGGTGCTGATATTACAGCAGTAGTGGACCAAGAACACTGCAAGACCAGGAACACTGACTAACTGTCCCTAGCTTAACAGCAGCAGCAGCAGCAGCAGCACTCTCCCTACTCTCACTACACACACTGCTTCAGAATGATCTAAGATGGATGCTGCCCTTGCTTATTTATAGGAGGTGGGAGGGTGTGGGAGGGAGGTACGCTGATTGGCTGGAAATGTGTCTGCTGACTGTAAAGTTCAGGGTCAAAGTTTGCCTCAATGATGTCTTATGGGGGGCGGACCGAACATCGCATATGTTCGCCGGCAGCGGCGAACGCGAACATGCTAAGTTCGCCGGGAACTGTTCGCCGGCGAACAGTTCTATACATCTCTAGTGTAGTGATGTGATTTGAACCCATGACGTTGTTAACTGCAGTGAAGTTGCAAAGCACTTAGCTATTGTGCAGAATAAAGCTGTATGGTGGAAAAAAAGGAGTGTGTTAAGGCTAAAAAGCACATATAGCTAAAGAACTAAACATTGTATGGAATGTGGGAAGAAGACCATGGTAAAATTGTGAGGTTTCATCTTGCCCTGAAGTAGGGTAGGGGTTTGGTCACTTGCCTTTGGTACTTTCAATCATAAGATCGATTTGACACACAGACAAGATCAAAAAAACACTTAAAATGGTGTAAGCTTGCAAGCGCTTCTGAGTGTAACATTATTTAGCAATATATATGATGTAATCCGTTACATTTTAGCAATATAAACAAAAAAAGAAAATAAAAAAAGTAGGTGGAGATGGTAAGCCTCGAACCTACAGCAGAGGGAGATGAATTACAGACGTGTGATGTGTGCACTAATCCACTAGCCCACATCGCTATGTGAAACTGCTATAAGCACGAAGACATAAGTTTGCGAATTGGCGAAGCCGCGATCGTAAGTGAATCCCGCTGACGGCGGAATTCATTATTGCTGTTTCACTAGCCAATTCGCCGCAGCGCCAGTTAATTGATTTGAACGCGGCGAAACTGAAACACGTCATAGATGTTTGAAGCTGCAGTTTCTTTAAATCCGGCCCTATGTGTCAAAGTAAAATATTTAGGAAAAAAGTTTTTTTCTTTTTTAAATTCAGATTAAGCAGACACATATGCACTGAGCTTGCATTAAATGGCTGCTACACACCACACGCCGCCCACCTAACAGACTGATAAAAGTTTTTTTTTCTCCTTTCTCCTCCTCACTGGGCTCAGGTCAGGGCATAAAGATCGTGCTCTGCACCCCCACACAATACAATCAATGTAGATCGCTGTCTGATTAAAGAAGATTCTTCCTATTCTTTCCCTCAAAGCAATCTCCAGCCTGACCCTACAATAATCTTATATCTCTCCCTCCAGGCAAAAAGATTGTGCACTGCACCCCCACACAATAAAATCAATGTAGATCGCTGTCTGATTAAAGAAGATTCTTCCTATTCTTTCCCTCAAAGCAATCTCCAGCCTGCCCCTACAATAATCTCCTATCTCTCCCTCAGCAGCAGCATCAGGAACCTCTCCCTATTATAGTTTGAGCAGAGTGACGCGCGGCGATATGTGACTCCAGCTTATATAGAGGCTGGGTCACATGCTGCACTGGCCAATCACAGCCATGCGATTAGTAGGCATGGCTGTGATGGCTTCTAAGGGCACACTAGTTAAACGCTTGCTGATTGGCTGCCTTGCACCTGTTGAAACCGTGCCATTAAAACCATGCCAAAACATACCGAACAACGGACAGTATCCCGAACATACAGTGAAATGTTCGGGTACGTGTCCGGGTACCGAGTACCCAAAAGTTCGGTACGATCCGGAACAATACAGTCCGGGTTCGCTCAACCCTAGTCATTTGCATATAAACACAGCAGTTAATGTGATACACATTTATTGAGATCTAAAGGACCTCCACCTTCTGCTATCTTTGTATCTTTGGCCCCCTTTAATCCCCACAACTCTTTATGAAGTTGAACTTACCACACTCTGTTTTAATTATTAATCATATTCAACTTTTAGATGGTTATGTTCTTGTTTTAGTTGGAAGAATGCGATCCAGGTTTTTGAACGTTGCCTATTCACATGCTCACCTCTACTACAGAGCACTTTGTTACTATATTAACCCCAAACTGTTGGGGAGATTGACAATTACTATACTGTGCATTCTGTGGTCCCACCACCATAAAATGTGTGGCTGCAACAACTGCAAAACTGTCCTCTTTGCACTTTCTTCTTCACAAATGATTTGCTCTTAATAAAATTTCTAAACCCAATGGGCCAGGGTAACAGATAAAATGCCTTCCCCTGCCATCACTGTTCAAGGCTTCTAGTAACATTACAAATCAAACCATCATGTTCAAAGCCAGGATTTCCAGACATTTCATACCTCATCACATTTTCTTTTTGCATCTGCAAGCTCAAACAGGCCTTTGTTTTAATTTGCCTTATCTTCCCTGGCAAGTAAACATATGATGTCAAACCATAAAATGTCTTCAGCAAATCCCTCAAAACATCTTTTGTTTTATAAAGCTGGCCATCTCGTCCCCCTCTTTTTTTGCCCTTCTCTTTCTTTCCCCCCTTCTTCTTTTTCTTATATACACCTATTAACATACCAAAAACTTAGTAAACACTGGATTAGTACACAGGACAGACAGAATATTCTTTATGAGAGAAATAAATGGTTAATGTGATTGGCATTTTAAGGAGGTTTGGGAGCAAATAGTGTTTTAAAGGATAAAGCACTATTTGGAATATGTTTCCTTTTCATGTGATGGTGTGGAGAAGATGAGCAGAGATCGGGACTCAGGAGTAGAATAGGCAAGTGGCCTGATTTCAGTTAAAGGAGAAAGCACATCCTATGAGATTGATAAAGACTCTAACCTTATTTTACCAAGTGAGAGCACATGTGAAGGGGGTGTAGCTTCACAGGTAGTGCAAGGAGTCACATTTACATTTGTCCTAATCTCTTATTGTCTGCAAATGATTAATAAATTGAAAAAATGGAATTGAAGGCTTCTTAAAGGGGAAGTACCTTCAATTGGATTTGAGGCTCAGCCCAGTGGAGGTCCGAATACATTTTGAGGAACCTGGAAGTTCTATATCTGTTCTGCAGAGGACACAAGCCTGGTTGACCGAGCATTTATGTGTGAGGTCCATTGTTTCAGGTGAGGGCATATCTGATGCCTGATGGTGATGGTTGCACAGACAAGGAGATTTTGGATGGACCAATATAGATTGGTAATAATCCAGCAAAATACCGGTATATTTCCACTAAGGACACTGAAATATATCACAGGAGTTTCAGCTGGAGGGTTATTATTTGAATATTGTTGATCATTTTTTTCTTTTTTTTTTTCATTTTTTCATTTTTATCATTTAAGTTGTTGGGCACACATGGGATGTGATATCATATATATTAGTAAAAAGTAGAGGTTAGCGCTATACCAATGACTACATTATTCTGGGTTTTGTGTGTCTTTGCCCCTTCTCCACTGAGCTGTGAATCACTGCCCTTGTGCCCTCTATGTGCTCTGGTGTTTCCCGCTCTCCTCTGTGTGCTGTTATTGGCCACCCCCATCACAACAAATTAAGTATTCATCTCCTTCCTTCAGCACTGTCTGACAGCAGTAGGCGGGGCAAGCTGTCAGACCATGCTGCTTAGCAACCACAGATCCAATTAAAATAGCTTCATACAAATTGTTTCCTGGGGTGGCAGGAGGAAAAAAAATTTATTTGGTGAAACTTCTTCTTTAACTGTCACACTTGCAGAAAGTGACAAACCTTTTAGAGACTGCCCTCATGGCAGTGATGTTCAGTGATGATCACTCAATGTGCATCCAGTTGATAAAGGCATCTGAATGTTATAGTATCCTAAAGTGTTCATTATTACTTATTTGTTATAGGGAGGTAACTAATTAAGTCAGTTGTGTGAGTGGGTCATTCAGAGTTCTTGCTACAGCAAGTGACTACAGAGTAAGATAATGAGACTCACAAAGCAAAAGATGAAAAGGTGAGAATAGACAGAGAACAACCATAGGGGACAGTGTTCTAAATTATTAATTAGCTATTCCTGTTGAAGGCTATAAAAAGGTCATCATTTTTTGAAGACCAATCAGATTTAGTATAAAATTAACGGCACAAAAAAGTATGTTCTTAATGTAAAGTAAACACAAACCATGTAGTTATATTTTGACCTATTGCCTAATGGTTTCCAATTAAGTTAATACATTCTGGGGATGGTGAATAGATCATGTTGTAATTTAAGATGTGCTATTTTATACACTGCCTATCACAAGAACAGATTTCTGAATATTTGAGATGATTTACAAAGGAATTCAGCTTTACACTGGCCAAGCAACTGTGTTGTTTTCATTATAAGGCAGTATTGTTTTTTCTCCCTTGTGATAATAAATAATGATTTGGGGCTACCCGCGAATGCTATCACACAGATTTGCCCATCACAAGCAAATGCTGTCACACAGATTTGACCATCATGAATGTATAACCTCCATCCTAAGCCCCAAATAAAAAAAATACCTATAGAAAGTAGTTCCTTTTGAAAAAGAATGTATACAGTAGTTGTTTGGTACATATTTTCTCTTTTATTTGTATTTCATGGTCAGGACTAACTTTATATATTTTTTTTCTTTTTATTTAGTCAGGCAAATATGAAATAGTATAGTCAGCCATGGTATCCTTCAGCTTCGTAACATATTTATAGGCTAACTCACTGTACAGATGCATCAACCTGAGCTAAACCTGCCTGGCTGAAGGTCAAATTATGTATTACTACAAGCCTGGACTGATCACCATCAGCCATCTAAAACTATAGGGTATGACAGTCTATGTTTCTAAATTGCTACTGCACAAATGCTCTATACATTCTACGCTTCTAATGAGTTTAGTGGGAGATTTATTGGACAGTAGAAAGAAATATAGTGATGGTTATATTAGGACTTTTGTGATGTCATGATAGTTCAACAACCCTCTCCCACTTGTGGTACATTGTCAAAACAATCTTAACCACCCACCCCCAATAAAAGTCAAACTTATGGTGAGGCTTTGGAAGGCAGTAGTGCTCGTATCTACCAGTGGCTATGACCAAAACAAATTAACCTTCCAGAAGAATATGTGTGAGCCAACCCTTTATCTTGTCATCACATGATGCAGAGAGACAAGAAGAAGGGGAAGCTTACTTTTGCTTCCCATGAATGTTTGTTTTAATAGGTGGTCTGATAAGGTGAAGGAGATAAATATAAATGTCCATGTTACCTTGTTAATGTCCAGCCCAGGATGCTGATACAAAGCCAAAATAAAATGGATGACCCTTGAATTTCACTCCTTGGCTTGTGCTATCTATTGAAAGGAAGAGTAGTCTGTAATGAGCTGGCAACCCAGCAGATAATTCCACCAAGCATGCAGTGCCCACCAGGCACTCCTGTTACACAATAATATCAATTTTTTCTATAGTTGTCAGCTTTCTGCTCAGTACGGCCACCAAATGCACCTCCCTATTATTACTTGGTCCAAAACAGCCATCAGTACAACACCAGAGGCATCATTCTGAACAATTCAGTTTCAATAGTGCTCAATCTCATGGTGACACTCCACTCTGTGTATCCTCCACCAGCCACACAAACAACTCAACAGAAACCCTAACCATATATTGTATGAGTCTTTCTCACTTTGTTATAAACCTCTCAGGTAACCAGCTCAAACTTCAGAGAGTTTCTTACACATGAGGTACGAAGCAGGAACAAAACGAACACATTGTAAAACCATTTTATTTAAAATACGACAGCCTCTCCTACTAACTGCGAACATGTGCCCCAAGAAGGCTGAGGTCACATGTCCAATCACTCTAGGCACTAGTAGTGGGGAAATGTGGCAGGCAGCCACCCTCTTTTTCTTTTTTTCTTTTTCACACTTTCCATGGGTAAAGAGCTTTGCAATCTGGAACTAATTTATCTGGATCCACCAGATGACCATTGACTAAAGTTGTCAAAGTTCCAAAGTCCAGGAGAAATTCCTTTACCACACAAATAGGAAAATATGTCTCTTTGGTACATACCAGATGGAAAAAAAAAATAGCTTCTGGAGAAAGAAGACATAGTGTAAGTCTTCGCTCATTACACTTACAACACTGTAATTTCCCTGATGTCCCACACTAGGCCTTTAAAAATTAAGTTTACTGAGATAATTTGGCTGCTTTTTGACTTTCTGTATCCTCTCGTTATAACTTTATGAAGGATATTCTCATGTGAAACTATGCCTGTTGCCAAAAAGATTGCATTATTTGAAACAGTGCTTGTGAAGGTGGAGGCCAGATGAGCAGGTAATTGGCAGATATAGTGAGCAAGTGCAGCTTGAACAAGTTTACCAACTTTGAATGCCCTCTTCTGCAGAGTTAGAGGTAAAAATCTTAGATCAAAGACTATTTTGACACCTTCCACTATCTGGAAACATGTAAAGGCTTATGAAAAAACTGAAGAAAAAGGGGACTAAAAGAGGTGCATGGAAAACAGCCGGCCCCTAGTTTGGTATACTCACCCACCAGTCTGCTACCAACCCAATAAACCTGTCTAACAATGTAGGTTAAAAACAGAGTTGACATACGGCACCCTGTATAACTTGCAGTTCTAACACTACTGAATTTGAGTGTCTCCACAGTGGAAGCACATGGTTGCTAATGGATATATGGGAAACAGGCAGGCCTGGAGGTGGCCCGATCCTCCCACAACCTGCTCCCATCTATGACTGGTCTTAAATGTATCTTAGCTGTAATTAAAAACTACTGGCTGTGTAATAGCCATAGGGTGCAAACTAAAAATGACCAGCTGAGAAGCACACACCTCCATCCCTTTAGTATATGTAGTAAAGACTAAATGGGACTTTAAATGAGGCACCAGCTTGTAAGGAACAGCGTCTCCATCCCTGGTTACATGTAAAATATAGGCAGTTTGGGACTTTAAATGAGGCACAAGCAGGTGATGCTTTGCGTCTCCATCCCTGTATATGTTTTAACCTACATTGTTAGACAGGTTTATTCGGCAGGTTAGCAGATTGGTGGGTGAGTATACCGAACTAGGGGCCGGCTGTTTTCCATGCACCTCTTTTAGTCCCCTCTTTCTTCAGTTTTTTCACATACAGGGATGGGGACGCAAAGCATCTCCTGCTTGTGCCTAATTTAAAGTCCCAAACTGCCTATATTTTACATGTAAAGGCTTCTTTCTTTACCAATTATTTACAAGGTGCATTTGTAAGTTGAATTACTTTTTTTTGTTTGACATGCTCATTTGACATAAATTTGGTCAGAAGTCCTAAGTAAAAAAATACTGTAGAACTTCTATGTTCAACATCTCATTCAAATTTTCTTATCAGGGTCTCCGGGCAAGAAGGGCTCCACAATCTGCTTCCCTCTGTTCTTTGGATCATGATCCCTTTTAGGAGTCAACTTTGACATAATATATTATATTGGGCATATTTATTAGCAGAAAGCGTCTTACACTGATTGATCCAATGTTCTCAGGGAACACTGCAGATACATCTTGACTTTGGGCAGCAAGCTGCTGTACCAGTTCTGCACCTTCACTGGCTCATTCTCCTCTCAAAGCCCCTAAATGCACCCACCCTGGCTCGACTAGGATCCTGGAAATTATTCAACCCTGCGCTCCTAGCTAGAAGCCCCACATCCCCAAAGTGCACAAGAAAGATTCAAGGGAAGGTCCCATTGGTCAGAATAATGTAATATCCAGCCTGATGCAGATCCTTTATGATGCTTTACTGAACAATTGTAATAACCAAGTACAATACATTCCGCAACTCTACAGGTGGTGGCACATAAGCTTTGTAACATAAAGCAAACACAATTATATAGTAATCGTTACAGAGTGGGATCCACTGAGCATGACTTGTGCTCCTTATCTTTAAACAATAAAGTCCAGGTATCTCCATGCACAGTGCATGCCCAAATCTTACCTCCCCATGGACAGAAAAGTCACAGGCTTCCCCCTGAGCACTGCAGGCTACATCTCTCCTGGCTGCAGTTCAGTTTCTCATGCTGAGTGCCCTTTGCACCACACTTTTTATACCCTTCTGTAACATGCATGATGAATAGGAAAGCTTTCCAGCAACATGAGGGGTGGAATAAATAGAAAAAGGGTTGCTGGACCAACATGGTCTCACAATATTAGACTGTGACATCAAGTGGAACTCTGGGGAAATGATTAAACTCTTGGCCTATGCTAAAGGGGAAATTCTCTGTAGACTAGGGGTGCCACCTAGTAGCCAACTGGGAGGCTACATGGCTACCATACACAACAATTGCAGTTTTAACATAATTTTTTACAGCTGCTGCTGTTTCCCTTCTACCAGCAAATTCCACTCCACTCACATGTCCAGCATGCATAATGTTTAAATTAATGATTATTACTGAGCATTTTTTTTATGTTTAGGGGTTTGGTAAAATCTACCCCAGGTGTCAGATATGTCACAGATGGTTAGTACACTTTGCTCTGTCCACTTAATTTAGCCTTTTTCCCACAACTCCTAAAAGTTAATCTAAAACTGCACAAAGCTCCTCATAGACTGAAGGAACAAAGTGCAAATGAATCTCGAGAGGGCTGTCAAACAGGCTTTGAACACCTGTCCGCACCTGTCCTTAGGCTGATACATTGAAAGATTCATAAGGTGTGTGAGATATACAAGACAAGAAGTAATGAGAAAAAAATAAAATGGGTTGATTTAGGAATTGCAAATAGACTGTTCACTTTGCAAGTAAAGTTGCACTTTTCAAGGGAAATTTCCCCAGAACTTATTAAACTAGGTGATGCTCTGCTTGGGTTTTCTTTTCAAAGTGAATTTTCATCTCATTTACTTTTTATTTGCTCTGATGAAATTTCCCTTGCATAGTGCAAAATTCCCTTGCAAACTGAACAGCCCATTTGTCTTTAGTAAATCAACCTCTTTGTGTCTATGATTGAAATATTGTCTTTTCCTACTGCAAGCAGCCACATTCCACTGAATGTACAAATAATCTCAGTGTGCCAGGTTGAAAGTTTATTAAAGACTAAATCTTATCCAAAACAATTTAAATACTGTAGTCAAAAAGCAATTTTTCAAACATTATTCCAAAGTGTATGGTCAATAAACATACACATTTTGGGTGTCCCTAAAATAAACAAACATACACTAGGGGGTATATATTCATTAACTGCCATGATATTAGGATTCATATTATAATATGGTTGAGAATCTGCTATAGAGCAGCGGTTACTGTAGTGCTGAGGTTCAGAAGCAAATATTCGAGATTTTTAAGATTTCTCATGTATTTGATAAGAATGTAGACAACTGATTATAAACTTCTCAGGGATGTCTATTACATTGACAGAAACCCAAAATTAACTGTGTTATTTCAGTCAATACATGTGAGCCTTTTAGGCAGTACAATAATATAGTACACAGTTTATCTAACCTATAGGAAAATACTTGATGTAGTAAGTCTGGCATTCAGTACTAAATAGAGAGAGTGTTATTTGTATTTTCTGCTAAGGTAATGCACGTAAAGATATAGAAGATTTTCCTGATATAGGTAAGGTTATAAGCACAGGGGTGTATTAGAATCCGGTAATATGACAGCGTAGAGCTTCCTGAAAATGCCCATGCTGCGAAATGCATTGCAGCGTGAATATGACCGTCGCATCCGGTTTCTGATTACGTCACTTCCAGGACATCACTTCCAAGTCTTGGAACACACACTAGATTCAGGGATTGGAGCTGCGGGGGGACATCTGTCTGTATTCAAAGGCTGTCTATATTGGTGCCTGTTTGAGGCACCATTAAATGTAAGTGGTATATACAATTTTTATACGTTTTACATTTAAATAAATTACTGCACTATGATAGTTCTCTTGGTATATGTTATTTATTGCCTATGAAGATAAAATACATATGGCAGCTGTGGACTATTGAGATCTCCAGGGGGACTTCAGCACTTGGGCAATTGTGATGGCCATCTTTTTTCTGAATAGAGAAAGCACTTACTGATCTTTTGATAAGGGGTCTTATTCATGGGGTGAATTTGCATTCTACCCACATGTAGTGGCACATACATTTATATTTACGTTGGGAGAAAGAGGAATATATATTCCTCAAATACATGAACTCATGATTAAGGACTTTTATGGCTATGGTGTGAATATTAGGGCATGATTGATTTTTATGGTTCACAAAAAAATTGTAAAAAATAGTTTAAAAATATTGTAAAAAAAATAGAATGGTAAAAAATAATAAAAAAATTAAATTAACAAAAATACTACTGACACCATCCACTGTGCTACTGACACCATCCACTGCTCTACTGACCCCATCGTCTGCCCTACTGACAAAGTCCACTGCACTACTGATTGACACCGTCCACTCCTACTGACACCAAACTTTGCTCTACTGAAACATCCAGTGCTTTACTGACACTGTTTGCTGCGCTAAAGGCACCATCCACTGCCCTACTGACATTGTCTACATACCTTCCACTTCCCTACTGACACCATCCACTGCCCTACTGACACCCTCCAATGCCCTACTGACATTGTCTACATACCTTCCACTGCCCTACTGACACCATCCATTGCCCTACTGACACTGTCCACTGCTATATTGACTGACACTGTCCACTTTTAAGGTAGGCTAAATTTATATTTTTACAATGACATTTGTTTTATTATATTTTTGCTTACTATTTAGTTAGGCTTTGCTAGTTAATTTTTTTTCTTTTAAAAGGGGCGTCGAACCCTGGTGATCTTTGATTGCTTTAATGTTCTTCAGAAAGATAGGCACCTCCCAAAGAGTATTAAAAGGAATTGGAGCGGTAAGTCAAAATGTGGATAGTTTCTCCAAAATGCTTTGAATAACACTCTCAATATGTGAATAAAGATCTGAATTAACTCTTTAGCCACTTGGAGTATTTTGGCGTGCACTGGGAGTATCTTGATGCGTGGTGGAAGCATCAGGGCCCACAAGCTTTAAGCTACGCCTCAGGTTATAACCTAGGTTTGTTAGATTTATGTTTCCATGAACAAATGATGTGAAAACTCAGATTGAGGTTTGTATTTATTAGGGTATAGACAGAAAATAATAATAATCTTTTGTCAGTGGGCCTTGTTGATGAAAAAGTTGAAGGCTAAAATATTTGAGGGTATTACCTGGTGATTATTGTAATGATGGGTGAATGTTGTATGAAAATATTGGGAATCTGCATTTTTTAAAATTTTGTTTAGTGCCTGGTTCTTTTTAGACCGAGCTACATGTGAATATTGAGGTACTCAATATTCAACATTTGCTAATTAATTGTACAAATATTAAGACTATATGATACTGCCTTTGAGACACTAGAGCAGAGAAAGGCACATAACAACATACTTAGAGATACTTTTATAATAAAATGAGGAAATAGATAACATTGTTCTAAAGCAGATTGTGATGTCCAAGTACTGTAATTACACATTGTTGATACAGTCTCACATCTCAGATGATACATCTCACAAAAGTGAGTACACCCCTCACATTTTTGTAAATATTTTATTATATCTTTTCATGTGCTAACACTGAAGAAATTACACTTTGCTACAATGTAGAGTAGTGAGTGTACAGCTTGTATAAAAGTGTAAATTTGCTGTCCCCTCAAAATAACTCAACACACAGCCATAAATGTCTAAACGACTGGCAACAAAAGTGAGTACTCCCCTAACTGACACTGTCCAAATTTTGCCCAATTAGCGATTTTCCCTCCCCGGTGTCATGTGACTCGTTAGTGTTACAAGGTCTCAAGTGTGAATGGGGAGCAGGTGTGTTAAATTTGGTGTTATCGCTGTCACTCTCTCATACTGGTAACTGGAAGTTCAACATGGCACCTCATGGCAAAGAACTCTCTGAGGATCTGAAAAAAATAATTGTTGCTCTATAGAGCGGTTTAACAGGACAGGTTCCACTCAGGCCTGGCCTCTCCATGGTTGACCAAAGAAGCTGAGTGCATGTGCTCAGCGTCATATCCAGAGGTTGTCTTTGATAAATAGACATATGAGTGCTGCCAGCATTGCTGCAGAGGTTGAAGGGTGGGGGGGTCAGCCTGTTAGTGCTCAAACCATACGCCACACTGCATCAAATTGGTCTGCATGGCTGTCACCCAAGAAGGAAGCCTCTCGCTAAAGAAGCTGGGGGTAAAGGTGATGGATTGGTCACTCATGTCTCCAGACCTAAACCATATTAGGTATCTGTGGGGCATCCTCAAACAGAAGGTGGAGGAGCGCAAGGTCTCTAACATCCACCAGCTCTGGGATGTCGTCATGGAGGAGTGGAAGAGAACTCCAATGGCAACCTGTGAAGCTCTGGTGAACTCCATGCCCAAGAGGGTTAAGGCAGTGCTGGAAAATCATGGTGGCCACGCAAAATATTGACACTTTGGGCCCAATTTGGACATTGTCATTTAGGGGTGTACTCACTTTTGTTGCCAGCGGTTTAGACTTTAATGGCTGTGTGTTGAGTTATTTTGACAGGACAGAAAATTTACACTGTTATACAAGCTGTAGACTCACTACTTTAAATGGTAAAAAAGTGTAATTTCTTCTGTGTTGTCACATGAAAAGATATGATAAAATATTTACAAACATGTGAGGGGTGTACTCACTTTTGTGAGATACTGTATGCTTGGAGAGATTTGACAATATTTTTTTATTGATGTAAATTTGTTGATTTCTTAGAATAACTCAAAATGTGTCATTTAATAGATATTACTTTAAAAAAAAAAGTTCAAAAAGAAACATTTGCTTATTAATTGAATGCAGAACCAAAATAACCATATTCAATTTTCTAACAGAGGTGAAAAAATGTACTTCTTGGTTAATGCTGATAGTTTAAACATGATAGAACTCTCATAAGTGTCAAGATTAGGTTAATTTTAAAAAAAGATGAGCACATTTCTCATCACTTTTGTTATTTTAATTCAATGTCCTTTCTGAAGTGTTCATTATTAGGTTATAACAAAAGCACTTTGTGAAGATTGCACTCAGCAGGTATATTTGGTATATTTGATCCATTAAAATAATATGTCCTATTTTTGTTGCTGTCACCAGTAGAGCAGTTATAAAAAGCACATTCTACTCAGCCATATCCTGAAAATAACTTAAGCTGTTAAAATGGTTAATTTTATATAGGCTACCTGTGTATTAACTAAGTATACTCAAATAGTTTTTTTAATTATATATTTTATGTTTACTTTTTCTTTTTTTTTTTTTCCCAATACTTTTTCTTTTTAATATATACTTATTGAACATGACAAGAAAGAAGACAAACAGATATTTTGGCCTTTAACCACTTGCCGACTGCCTAACGCCGATCTACGTCGGCAGTCAGCTCCTCACAGGCAAAGTGACGTAGGGCTACGTCACTAGCTTGTGAGGGTCTAGGGAGCGAGCGCGCGCCCCCGGAGGCGCGCTCCCGCTCCCGCGTGGTCACGGACCCCCCCACGCGTGTGACCAGCGGACCCGATGTCCGCCGGTCACTCGGCGATCGGCGGGGGAGAGGGAGAAAGTCAGGCGGCTTGTGTAAACAAGCCACCTGTCATTCTCCCCGGTGTATGAAGGCTGATCATACGGTTCTACTATGTAGAACTGTCAATCACTCTTCATACATCTGAAGCCACAGCCAATCACAGTAGAAAGCACGCCCCTAGGGACACACACAGCCCCTCCCTCTCTAATAAAGTTAACCCCTTCACTACCAGTGTATTTTTACAGTAACAGTGCATATGTATAGCACTGATTACTGTAGAAATGTCACTGGTAACCCCAAAAGTGTCAAAAATGTCAGTCAAGGGTCCGATCTGTCCGCCGCAATGTCGCAGTACCTCAAAAAAATCGCAGATCGTCGCCATTATGGGTTAAAAAAAAACAACAAAAATGACAAAAATCTTTCCCTTTGTTAGTAAACGCGATAACTTTTGCGCAAACCAATCAAAATACGCTTTTTGCGATTTTTTTTACCAAACATAGGTAGCATAAAACAAATTGGCTGAAAATGTTAAAAAATTTAGATATTTACATTTTTTTGGGGGGGAATTTCATATAAAAAAATGTGAAAAATATTGTTATTTTTGCAAAATTGACGCTCTTTTTTTGTTTGTAGCGCATGATCAAAAAATCGCACAGGTGATCAAATACCACCAAAAGAAAGCTCTGTTTGTGGGAAAAAAAGGACGCCAAATTTGTTTAGGTACAGCGTCGCATGACCGCGCAATTGTCCGTTAAAGTCACGCAGTGCCGAATCGCAAAATACCCCCTGCTCAGGAAGGGGATAAAATCTTCCGGGGCTTAAGTGGTTAAGGCAAAGGTATAAATTAACAATTACTATACAAGTAGTCAGAAACCTTTAGAATGACTTGTATAACTATAAGAAGACAATTAGGGTATAATTTAAACTATGAGCATAGCCAAAACAAGTAGAAGCTTCTTACTCCCTCTAAGACCCGAGCCATGGAAGGACTAGGAGACCTTGGGCAGAAGGAAGGGAACACAGCCAGGGCTCCTCCGACTCGATGGGAATCAGCCACGCCACCCCCGTGTGAACAACTTGTGGACATGGAGGCTCCATCAAGGATAACTGGAAACCAGGTAAGTGTCCCCTCCTCTGACCCTGGTCTAGAGCCACTGGTCCAGCTTATGTCAGAGCCAGGGCCACTTGTACTGTGCAGAGAGGGGAAAGAAAAACCAAAAAGCTAACTCTCGCCTCCATAAAACCTTTCGATTTGGCTGTGTAAATAAAAGAAAAATGAAGAAAAAAACAGTTCCCACAGTCATCTATATGCTATTAGGTCGAGGAAGCTATCCACGTTTTGCTACAACTGTATGACAATATTAGTAAATATGTTACTCTGTTCTCAATTCTGTGTTTAATACTACTTGAAACATGAAAATTTTACTACAGCCTTGTTGTCCTTACATCTATTATTAGTTATGACTGTTACATTTCTCAGGTGATACATCCCACATGCCCCATTCCCTGGACCTGTAAGACAAATTATGACGGAATTTTTTTCATTGACCTCTACACTAGTTATACTCTACGTAATGTTCTACGTAATGTAGCGGCGGGATACCATGGTCTCACCTGCTTCCTATCCCATCAGGTCTTCACCAACCCCCATACAGTGGTCGTTTTTCCATTATAGTCACTTACTGCACTCTCTGGACTTCTTCTTCCCACTGTACCACCCAGGAAACAGCAATTTGCTGTTCTTCCTCTCCACAACAGGCGGGCGGACACCCCTGTCACCGGATACACCTTTTGAGAAACAAACACCTCCACAACCAACCTCCGTTCCTTTATCTATACCACCCTCTCCCCCTTTTTTTTCTTTCTCTTTTTTTCTCTCTCACTTTATCTCCTCATTCCCTCCTGCTCCCTCTTACAAAGCCTACAGATATATTCACAAAATCACACGGGGCCCAACATGCCTAATAAACAACCCAGCAACTCCCATCCGCTGGTCAAACTCCAGTCACTAAATGTTTGAGGGCTCAACATGCCTGAAAATAGATTCAAGCTTCTTCTATCCTTTCACAAGCACAAGACAGATATAACTTTCCTTCAAGAATCCCAATTCAAATCAGACTCCATCCCGAAACTTCATAACCACAACAACCTACAGTATACCACGCCTCCAACCCCACTTCTAAATCAAAAGAGGTCTCCACCATTCTTATATCTAAAAAATTCCCACTCCAGATCATAGACACCCTCATTGATATTAATGTCAGATACTTGTTCATCAAAGGGGAAATATATGACAAACACATCACTCTTGCGAATATATATATACTCCCAACAAGCACCAAGTATCGTTTTTTCTGTTCTACCTTGCAGCCCCTCTCATCCTGCCACTCTGGGATCTTGATCTTAGGAGGAGACTTTATTCTGACACTTTCCCCTCTGGAAGACACGTCCTCTGGATCCTCCTCATTGCCATATAGAGCACCGCGAGTGATTAAAACACAACTAGGCAATCTTCTCCTCCATGAAACTTGGCATACTCTTTATCCTAACGCTAAAGATTTCACTTTCTCCTCCCCAACTCATAACAGTTACTCAAGGTTTGACTATACCTTTATTACATAGAATGACCTCCTATTCCTCCAGAGCGCTTCCATAGATCCTAGGATTCTCTCAGATCACAACCCCATTTCAATGACCTTGTCCTTCCCAAACAAGATTTGGCGTCTGGATAATTCCCTCTTGACCGACCAACCCACCTCAGCAGCCATAAACAAACGCATAAAACAATACTTTCGGGAAAAACTAATCCCAGATATCTCTCCCATGCTACAATGGGCCGCTTCTAAATGTGTCATCAGGGGGGAGTTTCTTGCCATAGCATCCAAATGCAAAAAAACAACATAGCATCCAAATGCAAAAAAACAAGCAAGCTCGTATTAACATGCATCCTGTACCTCAAAAATGCACACAAGCAATCCTTTGCCGCTCAAACACTCAGCGAGTTTTTAAAGTGAGACACAAATTATTAAAAGAACCTTGGAAAGGAGGTCAAATGTAAATTCGTTCTAACCCAAAAACTTCATCAACATCACCATCAGAAGCCTCTGAACTAGAAAGCCCACTCTCTCTTGAAGAAATCTCTACAGCCCTGAAACAACTGAAACCTGGGAAAAGCCCAGGCCCGGAGGGCTTACCAATTGGATATTACAAATCCTTTATGGAGACACTTCTGCCTCGCTTCCTTACAGCTTTCAGTAAACTCTCCTCTCCATCATCCTCGAACAAGGATCTTATGGAAGCTCATATAGTGGTGATCCCAAAACCGGGTAAAGATCCAACAATTGTATCTAACTAGACCCATCTCACGTCTTAATGTAGATCTAAATATCTACGCGAAAGCTCTTGTCAATTAGTTGCTTCCCTTGCTTCCTAAGTTAATCTCATTGGAACAAGTAGGCTTTATACCTGGATGTGAGGTGAGAGATAACACCCTAAAAGCCATCAGTATACATTATTGGCTAGCCACATCTCAGAAGCCTGGCTTCTTCCTGTCATTGGACACGAAGAATGCATTCAACAGAGTGGATTGGGACTTCATGTCAGAAGCACTCAAAGCTCTTGTATTCCGAAGCCATATGCTACAATACATACTAGCACGATACTCATCGCCCACTGCTAGAGTCCAAGTGAACGGCCACCTGTCGGGTGCCTTCTCCATATCTGATGGAACGCGCCAGGGATGTCCCCTATCCCCCCTCATATTTGTCATCACCTTAGAACCTCTTCTTCGCAGACTAAGATACAACCCGGATATTAAGGGGGTAGAAATAGCAGGTCACCCCCAAAAAGTAGCGACACTCGCAGATGACATTTTGGTGCTCCTTACTGATCCTATCACGACCATTCCCAACCTACTAAAGGATTTCTGCCTATTCCAAACCCTTTCCAATCTTCAAATTATTTTCTCTAAATCTCGGGCACTAAACGTCTCTCTGCCACACGATATCCTAACACAATGGCAGAACAATTTTCCCTTTATGTGGGACGCACATGCTATCACATACCTGGGAGTGCAGCTACCTAACAAATTTTCTGACCTTTATTCTAGAAATTTTCCCCCCAATTCTTGACTTACAGAAGTGGAAAATCGGCACGTTTTCTTGGTTTGGAAGGGCAGCAATCATCAAAATAAATATCCGCCCAAGAATTCTCTACCTATTGCAGACCCTTCCAGTTAAAATACCAACAGCATTTTTCTTCTCATATAGGTTGATATGCACCAAATTCATTTGGTTTTCTAAAAACCCATGATTGAGTTGGGATAAACTCACGACTCCCAAACCAAAAGGAGGCATTGGTCTCCCGCACTTACATAAATATTATTATGCTTGCCAACTCTTATGGGTAATAGATTGGCATGTCCACTCACATACCAAAGCTTGGGTTCATATAGAACAGGCATCACTAAATGGCAGACCGTGAGCCAAGTCCAGACCGAGTCAATGCTCCATCCAGCCCCGCCACGGTCGCGGCATTTAGAATCTGCTTTTTTTCCCTCCGCTGCCCGTTAGATCTGTTTTCTTTACAGCAGCAGACATCGGAGGAGCAGCACAGTGATGCACGGAGGGCAGGGGCTGGCCCAGTTACCTGATTGGTTACTAGAACCGCCATGTATTCTAGCAATCAATCAGTTAACTGGGGCAGGTCCCGCCCTCTGTTCATCCCTGCTGTGCCTCCGATATCAGCTGTTGTGCCATGTGTAAGTTAAAACAGGGAAAAGGGCACTGTTGATGTAAAGGGGGAAAGAAGGGTGATTTAAAAGGGCATAAATGTAAAGGGAGTGATATAAAGGCGGATGGCGTTCTACAAAGAAGGTGAGGACAGAAATTGTCACGTACCTGGTTGATGGTGAGCCTGACGTGCGGAAGAAGGCCTCTCCTACAGCTCTGGCTTGAGGGCCACTGGTGGTGAGACAGTAGCCGCTGGAGCACGGCGGGGGTAAGAGTGCCTATAATCAGTCCAGAAGTCTGTGTGGGCAGACGTACCAGCAGGATGACTGGGGGCAGGCAGACTGGCTTGACTTGGCTGAAGACAAACGGTGGATGCACAGCAGGGAGCAGGTGACACAAGATGCTGAGCTGGACCAAAGGAGCTGTAGCAGACTGGAAGAGCTGGAAGCAGGTTTAGATGAGCCGGGTCGATAACAGACAGGCAAGTATGGCAGATAGTAGCGTAGTCAGGTCACAGGCAGAGTCGGCAACGGATGCAGGATCAACAGGTGAAGCAGTCAGAGGCAGAATCCAAGGTGAAGCCAGGGGTCAGGACAAGTAACAGCCCCAGCTCCAGCAGACGTCCTCTGACCAAACGCGTAGGGTGGAGTCATACGTCATTACGTCACTTCCGGTTTTCGGAGCAAGGGCCGTGGAACACGAAAGCTTCCCGGTTTCCCCTATCACTGATCGTGGACAGCTATAACCGTGAGTTACTACCGTCGCTTTTCCCCGATTGCCATTGCTATTACACCAAGAGTTTATCCTTCTCTCTCTTTTTGTCTCTGAGAAACTAAGAGAGGAACACATCAGAGAGACCCTGAAATACTTGTCCCACGGAATACACCACAAGCAGGTTGTATGAGAGGTGCGACACCTAGTGGGCACACTGGTGATCGCAACCAAGAAATCCTTATATCTGTATTTTTACTCATTCATTCACTTATTTATAATTTTTTCTGGTGGAACTTTATGGTCATGTTTCACCAAGAGGAATTCTATCTTATCTATTGATTTAATTTAAATAAATCACTATTATTTTCACTGGTGCTATTACACTGTAAATTATTCAGTTTTTCCTTTATAATAAAATTCACTATTTATTCATTTTAATTTTTCCAACTTGATTTATTTGCACTAGCACTTTTTCACTTGATTAATGCACGCCTTTCTTGGTCACAGCTTCGACTGACTGCAATCACTAGTGCACTTTATATTTATATTCATTAATTCTACAATTAAAAAATCTAATCGTATCACGATTTATTTATTTACTTGCACACTTGGCACTTTATCACCTGTAAGGTAGCGCCGTTTCAATCCTCTACACATATATTCAACAGACAGAATGGTTGGAAGCAAGCCGGGTCAAGATCAGAGGTCAAATGCAGGAATAAGGAATGCAGGAACACCAAACCCTCCCATCGAGGGTCCCCTCCAGATTTTTCCGTCAGGTGCACTCTCTCTTTGTACAGTTTTTCTTGGCTCGTAAGACTGCAACGCACACTCCTCACACTGCTGAAACGTCTGGGGGGCTTGGCCCTTCCTGATGTCCACAAATACCAACAGGCTGCCCACCTGAGCAGGGTTCTCGATTGGTGTGTAGGACAACCTGCCACTAAATTATGGATTCAATTTGAGCAGGCCCAGGTTGACATCCCCTTGTGGGGAGCCTTCTGGTGCTACCAAGATCTTCCTGTCATTCTTAAATGCCACCCTTTGATTGGGGTCACTCTCACATGGTCAGCCAAGTCTGCGAGCGATTCCGACTTGCCCCCACGCCCTCCCCTCTACTCCCGATCCTGGGACACCTATCTTTTACCCCTGGCACCTCAGGCCGTGTGCTAGTGGAGCTCTGTCGGCTTGGGGTATTCCGAGCCTCTCACTTCTTGGTGTGGCATCGGTGGCCTTCTGTCCCGGACCTGATGGCGAAAGGTGGCTCATTTGAACTCCACTTTTGGTCGGCTGTTAGAATATGCCACTTTTTGAGCTCTCTTTTGGGCCCAGCTGCCTTTCTTAGACCATTGACAGTTTTGGAGGAGTGCTGTGAAGGGTAGGGGACACTGACCCGGACACTCTCGCTGTCCTATTGCCTCCTGGCGACCCCTGCTGACCCGCCTGACTTGCCCTGGATTGGGAAATGGGAGGCGGACCTGAATTTCAGCGACACAGAGACAAAAAAAATGATATGCTTGCCGTTGAGCTCCTCAGTTTGCACCAGGACTCAGGAGACGAACTTCAAAATCCTTACGCGTTGGTACTATACTCCTATGGTGCTGCGTAGCATTTTTCCCGATACTTCTGACAGACGGTGGAGATGTCAGAAAGTCAGGGGTACATTGTTACATGTATTCTGGTCCTGCCCTTTGTTGTCACACTTCTGAAAGGAGGTCAGGCGGATCCTGGCGATGTTCACGGAACGGGTGATCCCGGACTACCCGGTTTTATTTCTGCTGCAGGTGTCAACCATGCCACTTGGCGTTTTTAAAAAATTGCGTATATGCCCCATGCTGAACGCTGCTAGAGCCTGCATACCCCTTCAGTGGAAACAGACATCCCCCCAAAAAATTGCTTACTGGCTTCGGAAAATAGAGGAAATCAACAAACTGGAGAGCCTTATCGCAGCATCTCTGCACAAGATTGATAAACACGCAGACAAATGGAGGCTTTGGGATCTCTTTGTTGGCTGTGGGGAGGGGGCGCTCCTACTGGGATTGTAACTCCCTGTTCGGGAAGTTGGGTCTCGGAGGCTCCGGCGTCCGTGTTGTTGGGTAGACCTGAGGTCAATGGCCTGGGGTGAGAAGGCCCTTACCAGCACCTTCCCATTCCCTCCCTTCCTCTCCATTCCCTCCTTATCTCCCTCCCCTCCCTCTCTACTCCTTCATTTTCGTCCCCTTCTTCGCTTCTTGCCCTTACACTCTGTGCTCTTTCCTCTTCTTTTCCTCTTTCCTTTCTCTTTCACTTTCTCTAAGTAGGGGAACCCTACACATGAAAATGAAAAAAAGGACACCATCCGGAAGGAGTATCTTTTGATGCCCTTATTTGGGGAATTTGCCTACCTCTATGCTTGATATTATTGTGGCTGTTCATCTGTAATGGAAACAGTTGGACGGGGGGGGGGGGGGTTCTATAAAGGCAATGAGGACAGGAATGTTAAGGGGGGGCTAGAGACAGGAATGTGAAGGGGTGCTATAAAGGGGGTGAGGACAGTTATGAGAAGGGGGAGTGCAAAAAGGAGGTAAAGATAGCTATGTGAAGGGGATGCTATAAAGGGGATGAGGACAACTATGTGAAGGGGGTTGCTATAAAGGGGATAAGGGCAGTTATGTGAAGGGGGTGCTATAAAGGGGGTGAGGACAGTTAAGTGAAGGAGGGTGCTCTAAAGGGGGGATGAAGACAGGAATGTGAAGGGGGTGCTATAAAGGGGATGAGGACAGGAATGTGAAAGGGGGTGCTATAAAGGGGGCGAGGACAGGAATGTGAAGAGGGGTGCTATAAAGTGGGTGAGGACAGTTATGTCAATGGAGGTGCTATAAAGGGGGTGAGTACAGTTATATGAAAGGGGGGGTGCTATAAAGGGGATGAGGACAGTTTTGTGAAGGGGGTGCTATAAAGGGGGTGAGGACAGTTATGTGAAGGGGGTGCTAAAAGGGGGTAAATACAGTTATGTGAAGGGGGTTCTAAAAAGGGGAGGAGGACAGTTATGTTGATGGGGGTACTATAAAGGGGGTGAGGACAGATATGTGAAGGAGAGTGCTATAAAAGGGGTGAGGACAGTTATGTGAAGGGGGGGGGGTGCTACAAAGGGGATGAGAACAGTTATGTGAAGGGAGTGCTAAAAGGGGGTAAAGACAGCTATGTGAAGGGGGTGCTATAAAGGGGGTGAGGACTATGTGAATGGGGGTGCTTTAAAGGGTTTGAGGACAGTTATGTGAAGGGGGGGCTATAAAGGGGATAAGGACAGGTATGTGAAGGGGCGTGCTATAAAGGGGGTAAGGACAGTTATTAGTTATCAGTTATTAGACAGTTATAGTGTGCATTATTTTGTCAGAAATTATTATTTATAGTCAGAAAAATCGGTCATCACACTGACCACCAATCACTTGAGCACTTTACAATATATAAAATATAAATAATATCACTATTTATTTATTTATTCACTTGGCACTTTATCACTTGAAAGGTAGCGCCGTTTCAACCTTTTGCACTTACTTCACAAACTTTACAAATATTACCCTACAGCCTCTCTGCTTTGCTGGAGGTGTAACACTGATACCGGTCCATTACTGCACATTTGGTGGGACAACCCTTCTGAAGAGAAGTACACAGTCTTTTTACAAGAATCACGTCATGCACCCCAGATTATACCCCTGTACAATATCTTCGATGACGATTGGTTATGCCCCCACCCAGTCACGGTTTTCTCCCAATAGGGGTGTCCGAGTGGTTCAGTGGCATGCCCAATGTCGCCAATGGGATATCTACTCACATGCAACATTAATATGGTTTTACCTTTACTGCATCTGTAATATCTGCAATGAACATGCTGAGTTGAACTTAACTGTAACTATTCCTTTATTAACAGAATAGGGTCATAAATCTATTTGTAAATCTAATCTTATTTTTATGAAATTCTTCAATTAAATATGTTTAAAAAAAAAAATAAGACGAGGAAGTAGATCTGCCAGGAGGATTCTTTTGGGAGAGCACAATGCCCAGGTATAGGGGTACTCCGATGTATAATGCCCAAGGTTCCCAGATCGCCTCAAACTTCTGCACTTTATCCTAAAGTTGTTCATGGGACAGGATCTTGGAGACATTTCGCTTTGTTGCTGATATTGAGACAGAGAGCTTTTTCAAAGCTCCTGCGATAACAATTTTGGTTCCCAAAAACATAAAAAAGATCAAGGTCTGAGTATGTTTAGGGGTTTTGTCTACCCTTTGGCTCAAGAGGACTGTTGTGGGATCCTGGGGCACAGCTACCCCTGTAACTATCCGTATTAGGTGAGAAAAATGTGTTCCAATAGCTTCTAATACGGGGGCAAGACCACCATGTGTGATACATGGTGCCAACGAGATTACACCCTCTGAAACACAGGGGGGGAAGCATCAGGATAGATCCTGGCCAATCGGATGGGAACATAATACCATATATGGGGACAAGGAGGGGCCAAACTTCTTATAATAAATGACTGAGAAACAGTCAGACCCTGGAGATGAGCCTGGTCTGAGAAATTTGTTGGCCTCCAAGATCTCCTCTGGTGAGATAGGTTTATCAGGAAGTTCCCTATGGGTTTGTGTGATTTTGGGCATGGGAGGTCCCTAAAGAAAGTCTCCAATTTATGTGGGGCAAGTGGGGAGTGTAAGTCATACAAAATTGTATCATCTGCTACAGGAGTGTGAGTGGGCTCCATATCGGTCTGCACCTGCCCTTCATAGCGTATCATGTCCAGGTACCAGTCCACGCATCTGGGTGGATCCTGAACGCATGGGCGCGCTGTTTCCCCAACCTGGACCAGCTCTGTGGCATCTGTGCTTTCTTCTGCAAATGAGTTAGAGGAGTGCAGAACAAATTTCAATCCTGTGATCCACAGCAGAAGTACAGGCAAACTTGCTTTGGCTGTACTCCTCCTTTAAGGGTATTACTAAAACCAGTAATAATCAAATGCAGAGGCAATTGTTTAATATGATAAAGACTAGATGTATTTATATAGCCGAGGAACTATTCTACACCTCTACCAGCTCATAGCAGACAAAATTGAAGCGGACACACAGCGCGGCCATGCGGTGCCCGGCATGGCCAGATTGCTGGCCACTTTGTATATTTTAGGGCGTGGCAGCCGGAACTTCCTCCTGACATCAGAATCCCGCAGCTTGTCCAAATAGATCCTTGGAGCAAAAATGCGTGGCTGGCGAGGTAAGGGCACACGGACTGGAGGTGCTGCTGGAGGTGCTGATGGAGGTGCTGCTGCAGCTGCTTCCCCAGCACCTGCTTCCCCACCTTCTGCTGCCTCCTGTGCTAGGGCCTCCTCAAACAGGGCACCGATAAATGCCAACATTGCACCATCTAAAGCGTCTGGGATTTCGTTCTCCATTTTGAACGCGCAAATTCACGAATGCGCAGATATATATAGAAACGGCCGATAATTATCACACCTGTGAGCCAGCTATAAAATGAGCACATGGCCAATATGGCTGCTGGATGTTATAGATGGATGTTTGTTATGTGCTAGCAAGACCCTGTGACCCACAACGTACATTATCTTGAGGTAAGACAATTGTATCTCTCTCTCCCAAAAAATCTATTAATTCTCTCTCTCTATATATATATATATATATATATATATATATATATATATATGGAGATATGTTTGTTTGTGTGTTCTTGCTCACCGTTATTGTTTACTGAAGGAGATAATTTGTACTTATCTTGGGTGTGCTTAAGTTGTCTATGGTGAATCCCCTCAAACCCACAATAGCTTGTGAACCCCTTAAGTGTCTTTTAATCATTGGCAGTTGGCTCCATGTGCATGTGGTTTTGACATGTGTTTTCTCATGTTTGTTAAAGGTGTGCAGTCTAGATTTGGCATCTAAACCTGCCCACTTACCTTCCCAGCTTCCAAAGACACCATTTTTGCTTTCCTGATAACTGTAATTTATTATGTGCACGTATGTAGGTCATGCGATTTCTCATGTATGTTTAATGTTTGCAGCCTCCTTTTGCCTATAAAACACTACACCACCAGCCCCACCAAGTCTGTTTGTGCCATTAGGTAAGTGTTTGGAGGGCCTCGTGTGATGTTTGACCATATGCGTTTTCTTATGTGTTTTTTTTTATTTCTTTGCAGCCTCTTGGGCTCTTTAATACCAACACCACCAACACCACCACCAGCCCCACCAAGTCTGTTTGTGCCATTAAGTAAGTGTTTGGAGGGCCTCGTGTGATGTTTGACCATATGCGTTTTCTTATGTGTTTTTTTTTATTTCTTTGCAGCCTCTTGGGCTCTTTAATACCAACACCACCAACACCACCACCAGCCCCACCAAGTCTGTTTGTGCCATTAAGTAAGTGTTTGGAGGGCCTCGTGTGATGTTTGACCATATGCGTTTTCTTATGTGTTTTTTTTTATTTCTTTGCAGCCTCTTGGGCTCTTTAATACCAACACCACCAACACCACCACCAGCCCCACCAAGTCTGTTTGTGCCATTAGGTAAGTGTTTGGAGGGCCTCGTGTGATGTTTGACCATATGCGTTTTCTTATGTGTTTTTTTTTTATTTCTTTGCAGCCTCTTGGGCTCTTTGACCACCACCACCAACGCGTCTTTTTTACAACAAGCAGTGGCTAGCTTTGGTAAGTGTGTTCTGTAAATGTTCACTAATTATACTGTATATGAAGAGCAATCTGCAAATCATGTTTTTTTCTGTTTTATCTTTTATCATTTCAGATTTAGGCGTTTGGGGCTATTTGCTGCTGCTGGACAGCCAGATTCTCTGCCCACCTCGTGCTCCCATGGCCCCACCCACTGGAAGGCTGAGGAGAAGGGGCAGGGGGGGCAGGGTGGCCAGGGGGGGGCAGGGTGGGCAGATTGTCTGGCTCTGGTGTGAGGGAGGCTCCAGCTGTATCCAGGAGGGAGTCCACCGTCCCCAGCCCGGAGGAGGAAGCCGGGGGAGGTGTTAACACACCAAGTGGACAAGCTGGCTCTTCTGCCAGTAGTCCTGGACAGGGTCCGTCCACCAGAGTCAGCTTGTCCACATTACCCCGGCTTCCCCGTTTCACCCACAATCAGTGCTGTGTCCTGGTCCAGGCCTACATGGCCAGATATGAGGCGATACATGGGACCAGGGCCGCGGCTAGCTCTGTAACAGAGAAGCACAGATTGTGGGATGAAATCTGGGATGCTGTAAATGCACTGGGTGAACCACCTCGCCACAGTGACAGTGTGCGGAAGAAGGTCAACGACATCTGTGCGTCCGTTCGGAAGAAGCTAATTGCATGGGCTGCGAAGGGTCTTTATGACCGATAAGGTCAGCTGGATCAACGTGCACGAAGTTCTCTCTGGACTTATCAAGTACCTTTTTTGCAGATCATAGGGCCCGATACCATCTTTTCCAGAGAGGACGTAGATTCGGATGCTTTGCGTCAAGGTAGGATATTATCTTGGATGTCAATTGTGTGAGTTGTTTTGAAAAGATGAACTACTATCCTATGTGTGACATGAATATAATTTGATACTTGGCCTTCCAATTGTCCTTTTTTTGTTTTCCCCGACCTGCAATTTGTTCATCTGTAGCACGGATCTCAGCCCCTCCACAGCCCATGCAGCTTGGCGAACCCGACGGACTCACGGGTGTTGACATCAGTGCTGACCCTCCTCCTGGTAGGTCCCATATTGTACTGTGCCAAACAATGTAGATGTATATTTAATTCTTTCCAAGATAGCTCATATTGCTATGTCCTCTTTACAGAAGAACCGCAGCAGGGAACACACCCAGTGCAGCAAGGCCTGGAGGAAGGTGTTGGTATGTATAGCAAATTTATATTTTTTTAGGAATCTTATTAACCCAGTTAACACACGTGTTTTTTCTTTAGAAAGAGTGTTGCCTTTTAGATGTTTACCCTGCAAAACACAGTTGACAGCATTAATGGGTGCCGTCATTAGTATTCAGACCAAGCCTTCTTAACCTTTGGGAGGGTTTAGCAAGTGTCCTATGAGCCCAGGAAAGCACTTTAGAATGTTTGGCCTCAATGCTTAATTCCTGAAGCTAGGAGGGAAATCTGGCCATAATCATTACTGCCTAAGGGTATGTACTAAACCTGTTTTGTACTTTTTATTTTTCTAAGAACATCAGGCCCCTCTTGACGTAGCAGCTGGAGTTGGATCAGGAGCTGGCGACGATTCTGCATCCAATGCTGTGGTATGTGATATAAGGGAACAAGGTGCACATATAACATTTCAATGGTAGTAATGTTTTTGGGCTAGATGTGGCTTACATTGTGTGTGTTAAATTAGTGCTATGACATTCTGACGATGCACCAGCACAACAAGAGTTAGATCTTGAACATCAGGGAATTATGTTATAATTTGGGGTGCCACTAATGTGCCAAAAACATCCAGGACCTTTAAAGTCCGGCCAGTATTTGATTTTCCAGGTCCAAATTCATGTGTATCGTTTTGTTGGGTTGTCCTGTAGCCGATTGATGGCGAGATTTTAGACAACATACGTAGATGTAGAAAGTCATTGGTGTAGTAACAGATTTACCAAAAGCAGAAACAACCTACCACACCAGGGTTAATTGGGAACAGCTTCATGTCGAAACTTTTTTGCCTTTGTCATATTAGTCCTACCAACATAATATGTACCCATTATCAGAAGTGTTGCTAGCTTGGATAATATTACAATGAACAAGTACTTATTATAAGCACATCAAACTTTTCTACGTTCTGCTTGGGGTGTTAAGTTGTCAAACTAATCAGAACTATTTAGTCATGATGTTTTATAATGATTTGGTCTATTTCTTCTGATTTCAGGCAGCCTTGGATGCAGCGGGATTGTCACCTACCCCACCTCGTCCATCTCTGCTGTATGTGGCCGAGAGGCTGCTTGCCGAGTATCAGATCCAAAATGAGTTAAGGAGGCCTACTCAGCAATCTAGTGAGGTAGTACGGCTGCTAGGGCTCATACAGGAATCTGTAGCAACGATGGTACGGGTTCAACAGGATATGCGTGACAGCTTGGTAAGTTTAGCAGACCAGCATCAACGGGATCGGCAAAGTGTTGACACTCAGGTGCTGGCCACATGCCAAAGCCTGTTTGGAGCTGAAGATGCCCCATTGGCAGAGCCCTCCCAAACATCTCAATCACCTGCCACGTCAGGTTGTGGTAGTGGGAGGGTCATGCCAGTGTTGGCCACTTGGCAGGCAGCTGGGGATGGGACAATTCCTCCTGTAGCCACTCCTAGCACTTCACACTCCGTTCGGACTCCCACACCCCTCAATGAGCAATCCTCCTGCACAACCTCATTGCGCACTGGTTCCACAATACCCCTTCCACATGACTATATTCCCTCCACACCTTTCTCACTTCACTCCTCCCCAGGCCGTCCCCCTTTATTGTCACCAGCCCGACATGTCGTTAGCCTCCTCACCGTGGCCCACAACATCCAACAATCAAGCACAACTCCCCACACATCTTCACAACCCTTGCACCACCAGCAGCATCAAATAGCCTCGGGGCAGCAGCCACAGCCAGAGACGCAGCAGCTACAAAATCTCATGGTAATGGCACACTATCCCCAAATTCTGAGGCTGAGCACAGAGCAGATTGGACTATTGGCCCAAGATTTGATGTGCGGAACATTTCCAGGGTTCACCACACTGCATCAGCAGCAGCCTCATGGACAAAATCTTCTAATAATGGCACACTATACACAAACTCTAAGGCTGAGCACAGAGCAGATTGGACTATTGGCCGAACATTTGAGTTCCGGAACATTTCCAGTGTTCACCACACTGCATCAGTCACCACCACCTTAATTTGATCTTTGTTTTATTTATTTGTGATATTTGTGTTACTTATTGATACATTGGCCAATTTGTGGGGCCATTTTTTGGTTTAATTTGAGGGTGGCACGATATAATTTCTTATAGTGATTTTTTTGGTGATGCAATAAAATTTTCTGGAAAATGATTAGTTTGTGTTTGATCTTTGTTTTTTGGGGAGTGTTGGTGGCCAAGTAAGGGCCCTGGTTAATGTAGGCATTTCTACACACGTGCTTCTCTATCTCCAAACATATGGTTTCATTGACATTTTCAAAACTCAATGTTCACATAATGACCCAAGAAAAGGTCTCCCTTCAAATGTAGCTTCAAAACAAGTCTCATGGATAACATAAACCAAAGCCAACATGCTAACAATTACAGACCACACCACTCGACTAAACAAATACAACACAAAAGACATTCGATGTGTACACCAAAAAAAATACTTTGGTAAGAAAAGATAATTTTTTTTTTAAAAACACATGTAGGTGTATAAGAAATTTTGAATAAAAAATATATTCTTTAAATATATTCTGTAAAAAAAGTAAAAAATGTAACCCTTGAGTTGCAACGTGCAACATAACAAATTAAAAAAAAAAACATTATTTCATCGGGGTGCAGTGCCTTACAAATGGCTCCGAAGGGTCCGGATCCACCCACACAGCTGCTCCAAGAACACAATTCTTTCTCCCCACCACTGTAGATATTCAAGCATTACCTCGCTGGTGAGGTGGGTGTGCCCTGGGTAGAAAAAGACATGAAAATTAGTTTTATGCAAAATGGTACAAACAAGGATTGTAATTAATGTGCCTCAACAAATATGCTTAGGAGTCTATTGGTTGGCTTTTCTCCACACTCTGAAGCAAATATGCTAAATTGCTGTTGTAAACCTTGAACTCAAACTTTCACAGCAAATTGTTCAAAAGGTTACATAAGATGGCTTGGAATGTTAGTAGAAGTTCCACCAAAGCTAAGTAAAAGGCTTTTATTCATGTCAACACAACCAATCATTTTGAAGAATGTAAGGTGTTGTGTTCAATTGGTCAACACGATACATGTGCACACATTTATCTCTATCACCATTGGAATTTGTGTAGCGTTCTCTCTCCCTCTTACTGTCTATAGATTGAACCTGACACATAGTAGAGACTCACCCTTTGGAATTTGGAGGACCATTTGTGGCCGGGGTAGATGCCTCTCCTCCCCAGATCCCCTTTGCTCCATCCTCGATCCCCTTTGCTCCATCACAGCTGTGTTAAGAGATAAGAAAATGTTTCTCAACAAATGGACTAACGCTAACTGTAGGTTACGCAGTCATGAAAACGCTCTAACACCCACTCCTTCCCCCTCCACACTTCCCTGAAAGTTTAATTTAGACATTGATACGGTGGTGATGCAGATTTGTACAGTGCAAGCTTCATTCTTCTGGGTGAAGCTTGTAGCGTTAAGGATACGTACTCCCTGCTTTTGTGCTGATTGTGTTTCTCAGATGTTTTTTGTGCCTCAGCCCTGCCTGTTCTAAGTGTTGGGAACATATAATTTTTGGATGGCTGCGGAAAACTAATCAGGTTAGACTTACCCTCTCTAGCTTTAGGGGGACGAGAGAAATCACGATCCTCCTCTTTACATGGCCCCTGTACACCCCTCTAGGCACCTCCCTCCTGTTGGTTGACCCCACAGCAGGCAGCTTGCTATGGAGGCACATGAGATGAAGCCAAGCACCCTGTGCCTGTTCAGGCACTAGGCTGTGAGCCAGCCTTGCCCCCCTCCCTTCCGATGGTCTCAATGATTAGGAGTGACAGCATCAGGAGGCAATATTGGCATGCTGTCACCTCAGCTAAGGAGGAGGGGGAGTCTGTTCCAGACAAGTATTTGTGCAAAATTTTGGACAGTAATAAAATGGTCCCGGTAAGTCTTAGGGGGAATATGCACACCTATCACTTGGAATACTAATGCATAGAATGTATTCACATAAAGAACCTGCTGCCTTTAGAACAACTTGAAGCCTGATCGGGGACATACACAGGTAGCATTTCTCCACTTACTAAGTAGACACATTACTGCAAAAGCACACAACTTACCATCAACAATGTTTTCTCGGCCCCCAGAACCTGATGGTATTGGCTCAGGAGAAGCTGCACAAAAATAACACAAATTGTGAACTGGAATGTGGTACATTACCGGGGAAGAGTATTTCTGAAAGGTTGAGAAACACGCATTTTCAGTGTTGACTAAATCAGGACATGAGTAAATTAACATGGCCCCAAATAATTTAGAAGTACAAAGCACACCATTTCCAATGTAGAGAAACTAACACCAATTTAGAAGAGGGTGGCTTGAGAAAGCTTAAAATTAATAACATGTCCTATAATGCTCCCCAATACCACCTTCCAAACATGAAGGTTAAGCAAGAGTGTTTCATGACCAACCTTCCTGTCAAATATAGCAAAACTGCACTTGCTTTGACTCCAACTTAGATTATCCTAGATACACATCATCCTAGCACACACAATACATGTGATAATCTAATTTTATGTACTTACAGAATAGTTCAGGGGAGCCAAAAACATTGGTGGAGTCATCCGCCTCCACCCCTGGAGTGGGGGAGGATGGGGGAGACCCTTCATGGGGGGATGGTGTCGTATCTCCTAGAAACACAAAGACACGAATACAATCCTTGAACAAAAGCTATTTGATAAAGGCACACAGAAAGTAGTTCCAAAACATTGAAGGTAGTAGTTACAGTGGACTGGGTAAGCAGCGGCCCCTCTTCCCCAGTCCTCCACAACAAACATCCTCAATGTCAGCTGCTACATAACCCCAATGGCAAAATATATTTATTACAGCCCTTATATTTCCCAGGACACATTGAACACACAAACACATGTAGAATACTTACTTCCCATTTGAGGAGAGCCCAGGTCCTCTTCATTGGTCGAACAATTGGACTCTTGGGCAGCTTCGTCCTCCTGCCCCGGATCCAGGCGACTTGGCCCTGCCTGAGGCTCCTCTCTTGCTGAAGCGACATCAACCACAAAAGAAAACAAAACAAACAATCATTCCTCCAAGTTAGACCTAATACACAACACACCAGCACATTCACATTACTTACAGTGGGCCTGAGAAGGCTGAGCCTCCACATCCTCATCACTGGTTTCTAAAAAAAAAGAAAAACATTATATATTATTTATGGACAAAATAGGCAGTAACCTCTCATCATGCTAGCACCATACTCAATGCCCCTACAATTCAGAACATAGAAGTGCACTTACACCAATGAGATGCATTGACCACCTCGTTTTCAAACAGGAGGGCACCATGCAAATTAGGCGGTCGCCTAAGGCCTCGCACCTACAGGGGCCTTGCGGCCAGTGGCGGAGCAACAACATTTAGAAGGGTGTAGTCAGGGAAATCGCACAAGTAAAAGATTGCTTTCAATCCTCGGATCTAAAAGTTGCAGCAGTGTGCTGCAGTCCCTTCACTGTGTCTGCCAGGTGTCTGTTGTCCGCTGACACTTACCCCTCCTTCTCTGACTGGGGATTGGCCGTCTGATCATGTTATCCTAAGATGTTGAGGAATCGGTAGGTGTGTACCTGCACCAGTAGGAAGTGATTGCCCGGTCAACTCACTCTGCTATCATCGGTTGTTGCTCTGGGAGGAGAGCTCTGCCCTGGACCCGGAACATACAGGTAACCAGGCCCAGACTTGATATTTTGCAGGCTGGTCATAGATTTGTGGTGTCTACTATGCAAAGGGGGTGAGTAGCCCCAGGGAAGTTGGAAGAGTCCGAAAATGGTTGGTGGAGGAGGAGGAGAAGAAGGCCCTGGGTGGCTGGGGGACAAGGAGAGGGCCCCTGGATGTTTTCTAGAGGAGGAAAAACCCCCAATGACGCCAGAGTCGGTTGCCAGGGAAGAGAGTGGAGCTGAGCAAGTCCTGCATATCTGACATGACAGCCAAACATGGTGGAGATGGAGCCCTTTGCCCTACACAATGACAGCACCCGAGGTGGAAGGTGAGGGGTAGCGGGTCTTTGACATTATATAGCATATGGACTCCATTATTGGTAGTTTTGTTTGGAGTTGTCCTTTAGATGTTTAACTCTGTTGTTTTTGCCCCGAGCTGTGACGGACTGAGGTATGACAGCCCACTATGCTGGGACTTATAGTGCCCTAGAATGTGGAGGACTGAGGAATCCTTAGTCCCTAACAGAGGGCACTACAAGTCTTAGCATAGCAGGCAGTAGATCCTCAGTCCCCTACAGAGAGCAGTACAAGTCCAAGCAGGTAGCCTTCTGCAGTGGGACTTGTTGTGCCCTTGACTGTGGTGGACTAAGGAAGTGAAGTGTAAAGGGGTCTCTGTAAGCTCAGATGTATGGGGGAGATTTGGTGACCACAGAGTTCCCTTTTACACCAGAGTCCCCAGCTTCCCCCCTCAAATAATGGTTCCCAGAACTCTCCTTACATCAGAGTCTTCAGACTTCCCTCTTACAGTGTAGTAAGTCTGGAGACTCCGATGTAAAGGGGGCTCTGTGAAATGTGATTAGAGATTTGACATTTCTACAATGTAAATTTTTCTACTTACGATCCACAATTTGTAGCTCCTGGAATGGCTCGCTGTCTCTGAACGCATAGTTCAGTGTGGCCGTCCTCCTCCTCCTCTTCTTCACCAAAAGCACAAGAGGGTGTCGCCCGTCCGCTTTGGCTAGAAGCAGAAGAGAAAAAAGAAACGTAAAAAATACTAATGTACATAGTAGTATTAAAGGTTGTGAAGAGACACTTGATGGAGGTAGGAAAGGTAGTAGCGAGAGGGAGGGGAGGAGGGGGGGGGTTGTTGGTATTTGTGTTGTTGCATACCTAAACACATGTCCACCTACCCACAAAATTGTAACCTATCTGGTCACATGTAATGTATATTTTTACTTACCGGAGATTTGCTCCACAGCCTTTTTCAGGAGCATGGGTGAACACCTTTTGGCATCACTCCAGGCCCGCTGGAGATCCACCACACGAGCCTGGAACTGGAATCTCCGCCGCAGCCTCATCCGGACACGACACATCATCTTGTGCTTTTGGTGAAGATGCATATTCACCTGCATATTCACCTGCAAGGGGGTTTTTGGTGTCTCACGCCAAGGTAATGGGACTTTATGGGCAAGTAGCATTAATACAAAAAAGAAATAAAGATATAAATAAAAAGTTTGAATTTATTTACAATCTTTGTAGAAAACAAAAGAAATAATATTGCATCTCATTTTAGACCACGGCACTATGTCAATTGTAGAACGAGGGGGGTCGTTTACCTTATGAGGTGCGAATGTGGGTCTTTTTACGTCGGTAAGACGAAACAAGAGATGGGCAAGAGGATCAACAAACATATCCAAAGTATGACCATCTGCAATTTCCATCTACCACTTGGCAGACATGTTAAAAACATACATAACAATAAAATGCCAAAAGTAACTTTTATTGCCCTTGAGAGAATGCATATACCTCAACGTGGGGGCGATTGGAACAAGAAACTTTTGCAAATGGAGATGCGATGGATCAGACGTCTCAATGCTACAAAATATCCAGGACTCAATGAAACAGAAAGTTTCAGACCATTTTTGGAAGGTTTTGCCTCTGGCAAAACAGATTAATAAAATATGGCAATACCCATTACCAGTGATCAAAATACATTAAAAACGTCCTTATTTTCCTGCCCAAACCATCCCCCCTTCTCCCCCCCCCTCCCTCCCTCTCTCTTTGGTGTACCAGACCTGTAAATGTTTACCAAACATCCCCCCTTGGGGATATCCTTCTGGGCATCATATATATTTTTACTGCTGTTAAAACTAACTCAAGAATAATATTATATATATGGATAACTACTTTTTTATTATTCTTTCCTTATTTTTCGTATTGGTATGATGGAAAATGTTTTTTTGTATATCTATATGTACATCCTGCTTCATTGGCAAACCATCCTGTATTTTTTCCAACCTGCACCTGGCACGGTAAACCCCTGCCACCTCCAGTGACAGGGGTCTTACTGAGACGGGAAAGGGGACCTACAAGATCTCCCCCCGCACCTGCCGATCACGGCAGATTGCCTTCCTGATCTAGTCATCCCGTGTCGGCGGCCAAACTGTCAGGACCGGCTCGTACTGCGTGCGCATCACCCAGGCGCATGCGCAGTACGAGGCCTCCGAGTCACTGACGGAAAAAGCCGATCAAGCGCGGCGCCTCCGGCGCATGCGCGAACGGCTTTATAAGGCCGGGGAGCCGGCGTCCCTCCTCACTTCCCTCCTGCAGAGGGAACAGGACGGACGTGGAGCTGCACGCTGTGAAGGACTTCCATTTCTTTTTCAGACCTTCCCCAAAATGTAAGTGCTTATCCTTTTTTCCTTGAAGTCACCAAAATAAAAGATTTTACTCACAAACTACTACTGTTCCGAATTACCTCATGGACACAAACAATGGTACTTTTCAGAACGGGGTAACAGCTCATCCCTTGATTGAAGCAGCGGAGAGACACATCCCTCTTATCTCCACCCAAACCCTGCAATTGTAAGTGTTTGGATTTGGATACTTATATATACAATTATACAATTATCGATTTGGGAGATGACCCTACTTATACACATATACACATATATTATTCCAGGATCCTTTCAAGACACCATTGGAACTCTAATCAGAGATTCATGAACACCTCTTAAATTGGAGGTGAGCGTTATAATGGCAATAGTTATCTTAATTTATTATATACATTACTCCCATTAAACAATAAATATATCCTTCCAGACTGCGGTACCTTACGACTCCTTGCTGCAGGCTTGGAGGATGCAGAGAGAACTTCTTTGAATTCTTTGGTTTGCAGAAACAGGATTAAAAAACAAGTATGTACTATTTAGCACTTTGATACATTTATAATTATGCATATTTCCAAAGGAAGTATTCAATATCACTATTTATACTTTTTAGCTGGGTGACAGAAACCTTTGAAAAAGGCTGACATAGCCGAAACGCGTCAGAGAATTATGGATGAAACTCTGTCAAATGGTTCCTGAACATTTGGGACGCACAGAGACAAGAATCCATATTGACTGTCACAAGTTATCACAATTGTCACGGATTCACTCAGAATCCTCTCTTTCTACTCTTATCACATTGGGCCTATACCCAACACCAATGCTCACATCTTGAGATGCAATATTATTTCTTTTGTTTTCTACAAAGATTGTAAATAAATTCAAACTTTTTATTTATATCTTTATTTCTTTTTTGTATTAATGCTACTTGCCCATAAAGTCCCATTACCTTGGCGTGAGACACCAAAAAAACCCCTTGCTTTCTTAGACATAGGGACGGAGGCAAAAACTTATTCTCATACCACTCTAAGGATCAAAAACCCCCACCCCCTTGTTGATGCATATTCACCTTGTCATACCCCCAGAGGAGTAGGAGCTGTGGAAAGAGCAATGTATGTTTGAGTCCAAGTATGTCCAAAAAAGTACAGTCTTACAAAAACATGCTAGGTCGTCTTTGAGATATTGTAGAACAAAGAATGCCATTTCTGGTGATACATATACATTGATGTCCAAATCTACCTCCATGACATAGGTTGCCCCACACTGGTGATTTCCTCTACATGATATTGACATTTTGTCAATTGGCCTTTCATTACACACCCAGGGCCGCCATCAGGGGGGGACAGCCAATACACATGTAGGGGGCCCGAGTGCCTGTAGGGGCCCCCGGACCCGCCATCCATGAAGTGTGCAGGAGACAGTAGCCAGTTGACACATAAGGCAGGAGAAGCGCCGAAGGATAAATGCATAGTAAGCACAGTAAACTAGCTGGCAGGGCTGGGACTCAGGAGATGTTAGGAGGGAGGGACTTAAGAGCCTTTCAGCTACTCATTGGCTGAGGAGGTAACAGGAGGCAGGCTGATCCGCTTCCTGCTGCCTCCTTAGCCAATGGGTACACAGGGTGCACTGTCCATCACTGCACAGCCTTGTGCTTCCTCTGCTGATGGGATAGAATTCCTCTGCCAAAAAAACCTGCTGCAGAGATGGAGATAAGAGAGATGAAAAATAAATGTTTCCTACTGAAGCTGCTAGATTTAGCTAGAATACATGTACAATTCATAGCCCTTGGCATGTTAATTACAGTTACTGTATTTACAACCTTATTGCTGTCCATTTAGCAGGGTGAAAGTAACTTTACACACATGTAGCATAGGTATCAACTTTTGTCACCATGTTAAAAGGACAGCAGTATGGGTAG
>NC_138773.1:110410456-110600456 GCF_965119305.1 Pelophylax lessonae | reverse complement strand
TGACCAGTGGAATAGGGCTCCATACACATTAGCTAGCCAAGTTGGCACCTATCTGAGACTTGTCTACCTTTCCAAGCAGGGGCGGACTTGGCCGGGGGGCAGGGAGGCATTTTCCCCCTGGGCTGCTCTGATGTGTTGTAAAAAGGCCGCTGTGTCGCCAGCTCAGAACTACTCACGTGCAGTTCCGGAGTTGGCCATATGCGGCTGTACACAAAGGAACTCCATCCAGTACTGCAAGGCAGGCAGGCAGCGATGTGTTCTGTCACAGGGCTGACTGTCTGCATTACAGAAGGAGCTACTCATCTCCCTCTCTCTCTCCCAAATCCCTCTCCCTCCCCCTCTCTGCAGAGAAAGATTTTTCTTTCTATCAGCCTGTGCAGTACCTTGCCCTATGCTATGTGCTATGCAGTGGGCTCACACTGGTATGCTGTAGTTTGGCTGCAGTGCTGGTGTACTGGCAGTCTTCCTGCATGTTACCCCAGTCCCACAGACCTCCTATTAGACTGCAAATTTTTACTGCATGCTCTGAAAGTGCACAAAAAGTGCAAAAACGCACAACCTAAAAGAAGACTAAGGGACTGCGGCTAAAAAAAGGGGCAGCACACCTGCACTGCAGCCAAACCACACCACACCGTGTGAGCCCAAAGGCTTGTATTCACTTACAGCAGGCACTGCCACTCCACTGAAAAGGGATCCATGCTCAGATTACTTTTCAGAGGCATTTAAAAGGCAGTGAGGAGGTGATATCACATTTCCTCCCTGCCTGTTTTAATTTCCTAAATGCCAGTCCCTCCAGGTTAATGGCACTTCTAAAAGGGGGGGCTCCTCTTAGGCGTAGAAGTTTACTATGAACATAACCTTATTTCCATTCCATCCACCTCATTGTTTTCCACCTCATTGTATTACCTAAAGAGAGTTATGGAAATAAGGTGAAGTTTAAAGTGAATTTCTTCACCTAAGTGGAGCATCCCTTTTAGAAGATTTGAGGATATTATTAAACCCAGATTGAAATTTCTGCTGAACCGGCAGAATTTCCATCTATGTGTAGACTGGTTGTACAGAATTCAATCTATCAATTGACTTCAGTACAACCAGCGTGTCTTTTTTTTTGTCGATTACTGCTGGCTGTTATAGCTGCCAGCAGTGTTCACTGTATTCTGATGACTGGGAAACTTTCACCGCAGAGCACACGCCAGCACACAGTTCTTATGGAAGCTTGGTAAATCAAATGCCAGGCTTCCCAAGCATTACACCTGTGCGGCTGTGACCAAGTCTGGGCACAAGCCAGCACAGGCTCCTGGAAATACAGGAGGCCAGTAAGAGGAGAGCTGGGATATGGTGTTACTTACGTCATATCCCTGCCACTCCAGCACCAGGCCCATGATGCCCTTAATCTGGCCCTGGGGGCCAGTGCACCAGCATGTGCCTGCATGTGCTTTTCTCACTACCCGCAATTGACACAGGAGGAACCTGCAGCCTGGGGAATCTGGTGGTCATGCCCAGGGAGACAGCAGGACTTGCGTGTTTAGCCTGCTGCACTTACTGTGACTCTGAGCTTCTCTGCTTGCTTGGCATGCCCAATGGTGTGGTGCTTACTCAGCAGAGAAGGTCCAGACTCCACAAGTAGCGCTTAGTATAGCAGCAGTGAATGCCAAGATTTTAGTCTTCATCTTCCTGCAGTCTCTTTGGTCTGTGTACTGGGTGTGGGGAAGGGGCAGGCTCCCTGTCTCATTCTGTCTGGGACAATCATGTGGAGGAGTCTCTGAGAGACTCCTCCACATGATTGCCCAAAAAGAGAGTAGCCCCTGCAGAGAGTGACCGCTTCACGCTGCCCGCAGAGAGAGTGACCGCTTTACGCTGCCCGCAGAGAGAGTGACCACTTCACGCTGCCTGCAGAGAGAGTGACCGCTTCACGCTGCCCACACAGAAAGTTACCGCTTCAAGCTGCCCACAGAGAAAGTGACCGCTTCACGCTGCCTGCAGAGAGAGTGACCGCTGCTGCCTGCAGAGAGAGTGACCACTGCCCGCACAGAGTGACCGCTGCCCGCACAGAGAGCGATCGCTTCACGCTGCTTCACAGAAAGAGAGAGACCACTCCACATTGCCTGCACAATGTGGAGCAGTCTCTCTCTCTTTCTCTCTGTGCAGGCAATGTGGAGCATTCTCTTTCTCTCTCTCTCTGCAGGCAATGTGGAGTAGTCTCTCCCTCTCTCTCTCTGCAGGCAATGTGGAGCAGTATCCCTCTCTCTCTATGCAGGCAATGTGGAGAGGTCTCTCTCTCTGTGCAGGCAATGTGGAGCAGTCTCTCTCTCTGTGCAGGCAATGTGGAGCAGTTTCTCTCTCTTTCTCTCTCTCTCTCTCTCTCTCTGTGCATGCAATGTGGAGCAGTCTCTCTCTCTCTTTGTGCAGGCAATGTGGAGCAGTCTCTCTCTCTCTCTCTTTGTGCAGGCAATGTGGAGCAGTCACCCTCTCTCTCTGTGCGAGCAGTGTGGAGCAGCATCCCTCTCTCTCTCTGTGCGGGCAATGTGGAGCAGTCTCCCTCTCTCTCTCTCCCTCTCTCTCTGTGCAGGCAATGTGGAGCAGTCTCTCTCTCTCTTTGTGCAGGCAATGTGGAGCAGTCTCTCTCTCTCTCTTTGTGCAGGCAATGTGGAGCAGTCACCCTCTCTCTCTGTGCGGGCAGTGTGGAGCAGCATCCCTCTCTCTCTCTGTGCGGGCAATGTGGAGCAGTCTCCCTCTCTCTCTCTCTCCCTCTCTCTGTGCAGGCAATGTGGAGCAGTCTCCCTCTCTCTCTCTCTGTGTGGGCAATGTGGAGCAGTCTCCCTCTCTCTCTCTCGCTGTGTGGGCAAAGTGGTGCAGATGGATGGTGAGCTGATTCGGTGGTTCAGTGGACCACTTGACTGGACTTGCCCCCCAGGCCTAAGGCTGCCAGCCCTCCCCTGTTTCCAAGATTGTCTGTATCTTATATACATTTAGAACTTCCTGACTTAACCCTTCCCCTTGGACAATGATTGGAAGGCCTTAAGATGCTTTCTTGTATAATTTCCTCAAAGGGGATGTGGGTATAGTCTTACAGGCTTTAGGCTGAACAATATAAACTTGACATTATTACTATATATAGTATGAATCAGTTAAAACCAGTTAGGCTGTGAGTCAAATGGTTAAGCTACAGTTGAAAAATGGGGTCACAGAGTGTGACCCTTTCAGTCTTATACATAAATGATTATAAAAACATTCTTAATTTCTCTAACAGGAAGCCCACCCCTCTTTATAGGTATAGGGATGCACTGGACACCAAGCAATAGCACAATGGCAGCTAAGGTATCCAGTGTGTCTCCTCGCCAATTCACCAACAGCACAAATGAATGGCAACCACCCCAACCTATAACTGACCTTTGCAGCAAGGAGCCTGCTCTTAATCTATCCATTATTATATATGTGCCCCAACTTTGAAGACTCTCAAAATGTATTGAATTACATTGAGTAACAAATTATTTCTAGCTTGTGAAACAGGTCAGCTCAGTAAAAGATTGTTGCAGTACTGAAGGTGGGAGAATATAATATCCCAAACTTCTATATCATCCCTAAAGTGCAGAAAAGCTTAGCTGATCCAGAAAGGCCCTTTAGAATGGACAGAAAAGTATATATATATGTATAGTATATATATCCACTGTTAAAAACAATGGTGTCTGCACAAAGATTTTATGTAAAAGACACTATGAATGTGTTATTGACAAATTTAAGGTCAGTGAAAATTCCCTGATGGTGGGGATTGTATTGGAGACTTCCTGCATGTCAATCTCTCATCAATGGGAGTGGAAGGCAGTGGCACATTTTTTTAAATTTAATTTTTCCACCATGGGCTTACAAAATTAGTTCCTTTTTGAACTATTCGATTTTGCGCTGACAAATGACTTCTTTCAATTTATGGGAAATATCGATCAGCAAATATCTAATACATCAATGGGTGCCCCCTGGGCTCCTGCGTATGCCTGCACTCACTTAGGGTATTGGGAGGAGACCATTGTTTGTTTATAAGACGTTGATGTTTGAGAAGTACTGTATGTCTCCTTTTGGCTAAGATATCTTGATGATGTTCTGGTGGTATGTAGAGGCACAGAAATTGAATTACAGATGTTCCAACAAGAATTAAATCAGACTGACAGGAACATAAAGCTTACATATAGTGTGGATGTAAAACAAATTCAATTTCTAGACCTCTTGATTTAAAGGAGAATGGGAATTTAGTTAGTCTGAAAACCCACTACAGCAAATATTCTTTTGCATGCAGATAGTTACTGTTCGAAATATTTGAGTAATGGAATTCCAATGGAACAGTTCCTTCAAATTCAAAGGAACTGTACCAGACTTGGTGATTTTAAAAGGGAGGCCAAACAAATGTATTCCCATGTTAAGGAAAGGGGTTATACACATAAGCAGCTAAAGAGAGCCAGGAAGAATGCATTGGAAAGAGACAGGGTTGAACTTTTAGGAGAGAAAGATCCCAAACAACATTGTCATGATAGTGAAGTGCTAAGATACATCACACAATATGGGGTTCATTGGAAAACAGTACAGGCCATTAAGGAAAAACATTAGCATGTGCTCTACTCACTGGAATAGTGAGCCAAAGACCCCAAATGGAGGCTAGAAGAGCCCAAAATTTGGGGGACCTACTGATGCAACCTGAATTTGTTAAGATGCCTAAAACAACCTGGATATCCTGGATAGCAACTACAAGATCAATTTATAGTTTGGAGTGCCCGTGCAGCAAGCTGTACATCGACAAAACAATATGCAATTTAGGGTCCACATCTTTACCCAGCGAATGGGTGACTTCAATACCATCCTTCTTGGGAAAGAAAAACAATTAATTTGCAGGTTAAATGCACTTGTCCCAAAGGGATCGAACACCGAATTGAATCTTTGAGTCTGTTTGGAGAGCTAAGTAAGGTCTGCAACTTGTCTTTGACTAGAGGATCTTTGATGTTAATGTATTTTTATGAAATAGGTGGATTGTTGTATTTTTGTGATATAAGGGGGTAATATATTTTTGGTGCAAGCTCTTGTTTTCGATTCCCTGTTGCTTACTTTTATTTTTGCAAGAAGCACGGTGTGTTAAACTGTGTGATTGGGACCGTAAAGCCTGATCTGCTCATCTAGGTTAGTCCCCTTGCATACCTATATTTATACTTATATTATGAAGGAGGATTACTTCTGGGTAAAGGAAGTGAAATTCTAGTTTTGTTAAGGTGTAAGAATATGGGAGAGGACCTTGACATATTGTCATGCTTGAGTTGGGACAGGGGCGTAACTACAGGGGTTGCAGGGGTTGCAATCGCTACCGGGCCCCATGCTCCAGGGGGCCCGGTAGCAAACCAGTGGGTGAACTTCCAGGATCGCAAAGGTCACACTTGCAACCGGACCCTGGCATTGCACCACTGTGGGGAGGCCCCAAGATTGCAGGAAGGGGGCCCACAAGATTGCAGGAAGGGGGCCCACTGCAGAACTTGTGAAAGAATCCTGCTGCGGGACCGTAATAAAAGGCCATGCAACAAGTGTAAAGAGCCCCAGGATTAGTGGGAAGAGCCCTGGGCTTGAAGGTAAGGGCCCCGGCCAGGGGTCTGGGGGGCCCTTCATGGTTTCTTGCATCAGGGCCCTGAAGGTTCTAGTTACGCCTCTGAGTTGGGAATGGCACTTTTAAGAAGCTAATGGAAGGTAAGATTATGTCAGGCTTATTTGGGGAGGTTACATTTACAAATAGAAATGAAATGTTATATTTTGTTCTGTATAGAAATATGAAGCAATGACATCCATTTTTTTGTTAGGTTACTGAAAGGTTAAATCTCCTTTAAAAGTGCCTGTTCAGGAAATTCTTAAACAGGTTTACCCCAAACATGCTGTGTTGACCTAAGGTAATAAATAAATAGTCTGTTGACTTTCTTTAAGATAAAGTCTAGCTGACGCTATACCAGGATAATCTTGTCTGTGTGGTAGTCATAAAACATTACTCAGTATTTTCTGTGTTTTAGACTCATTTAAAAATAAGATTTACAGATACGTTATAATCTTATATGTAACATAATATTAACAATGAAATATATATATATATATATAACTAACATACATAGATATGTAGAAAACCATTATATATTATAATTGTTTCATTCTTGATAACTGATATTGATGACTGATCTTTGTATATCAAGAGAGGCTTCAGTAAACATTTGTAAATTGTAAGTTGTAGAAGGCATCATAAAATTTTGTTTGACCTTGCTAGGCTCTAGGAAGTCTGAGATGGTAAGCTCTTTGTCAATATAAGGTTCAAAGTTTATTTGTAGGCAAATAATGCTGTCATACTGAACTTAAGAGCAATGCAATATTGCCATCTCTGGTGACTGACTGCTACTAGTTGAAGTCTTAGGTTAAAAAGTCATTTCCAATATATATAGATATATATATTAAATAAGATATATTAAATATATTATGGTGTTACCAAGATAATTCTTTATTTAGATACATGATGGATATTAAATGGACATGTAATAGATGAGAGCATGGATACTTTTTATGTTGTTTTATGATATTCTTAAATGGAGAAATCCTATAGTTTTTAATATCCATATACTGGTTGACCAAGAGGTGTCATCCAATGACATCACCAGTTAATGGAAAAGTTATCCCAACCAATGGGGATAATGTCACTCCCTCTGGGTTTAACTTATGGTAATTTTAATAGTCCTTTGTTCTATACCATATAAAAAGGCAAACTCAGATGAGAGGAGGACACATCACACATGACATTTGCCCATCATACATCACACATACAATACACACGCTACTACAGCTATGCATAGACTCATCTATACAGACTCCATTTTGCTCCATCATGTATCTGAAACTTTGAGGGACGCCAAACGAAACTCCTCCCTAATTGGCCACCATCTTGGAAAGGCAGCCATCTTAACCACTTAAGCCCCGGAGGATTTGGCTGCTAAAGGACCAGGGGTTTTTTTGCGATTTTTTACTGCGTGACTTTAACGGACAATTGCGCGGTCGTGCGACGCTGTACCTAAACGAATTTGACGTCCTTTTTTTCCCACAAACAGAGCTTTCTTTTGGTGGTATTTGATCACCTGTGTGATTTTTTGATCACGCGCTATAAACAAAAAAAGAGCGTAAATTTTGCAAAAATAACAATATTTTTCACATTTTTTTATATGAAATTCCCCAAAAAAAAAAAGTAAAAATCAAAATTTTTTAACATTTTTCAGCCAATTTGTTTTATGCTACCTATGTTTGGTAAAAAAAATCGCAAAAAGCGTATTTTGATTGGTTTGCGCAAAAGTTATCGCGTTTACTAACAAAGGGAAAGATTTTTGTCATTTTTGGTGTTTTTTTTTTTTTAACGCGTAATGGCGGCGATCTGCGATTTTTTTTCGGTACTGCGACATTGCGGCGGACAGATCGGACCCTTGACTGACATTTTTGACACTTTTGGGGGTACCAGTGACATTACTGCAGTAATCAGTGCTATACATATGCACTGTTACTGCAAAAATGACACTGGCAGGGAAGGGGTTAACTTTATTGGACAGGGAGGGGTTAAGTGTGTCCTAGGGGCGTGATTCTAACTGTGTAGGGACATTCCTATTGGTGTAAAAGCAAAGATCAACCGTTCTACATAGTAGAACGGACAGATCTTCACTTTTACACAGGGAGAACTGACAGGCAGCTTGTTTACACAAGCTGCTCTGTCTTTCTCCCTTCACAGGAGCGATCGCAGTGTGACTGGCGGACATCGAGTCCGCCGGTCACACGCACTGACTTGTCTGTGAACGAGCCGCGGCGGACGCGCGCCTCGGCGGGCGCGCGCCCGCCCGCGATAGGCTCGCAAGTCAGTGACAGGCGAGTGACGTACCGATACGTCACTCTGCCTGGCCGGGGCTGACCGCCGCAGTATATAGTCGTGCGGCGGTCGGCAACCGGTTAAGGGCTCTGGTAACGACCATTCTAAGCTAGCAGCCATTTTAAATATGGTAAATATGCCTTGCTAATTATTTGATTATTATTCAATATTGTTTATGTACTTCCTTAAATGTTTTACATTTCATGCTAAAGGGTAACGAGAGTACAATCCCAGCCGTATAAACCATATGTAGATTTTTCTCTAAAAAGCTGATTTTGTTTTTATAACATTTTTATTAAATATCAGATTTAGCGCATATTGGCGTATTAGTCTTACGTTTTGCATAGCCTATTCTCGCTTCATCTGCAGTGGAGTGACTATCAGTCTGTGCATTGCGCAGATAATTGTGGTCTGATTATATAGAACATTCATTTATGGTTTATACTATACCTGGAGAAAATGTTATCTTGCTTTATTTTTACTTTCATTATTGAGCTACACATCACATTGCATTTATTGTTTGAAGTTCATATCTTATGTAAAGTTATCTTTTTTTGTGTCATCTCAAGTTTGATCGTTTATCGTGATTACATGTCTCGTGAATAAATATTTTATATATTCCATACTGTAGACTGTTTTCACTAAGATTGGTATATGCTTTTAAAAAGCAATTTATCAATAAAAAGAATTCGCTACATATTGATTTGTGGAAATAAGTAGCGATTCTCCTTCCGCACAGATCTTTGCTTATTGACATAAATAGACACTGTTATATTCAGAGCAGTATAAACATTCTGACAATTAGGCCTATGCTTGTTGACAAAAAAAAACTATCACGGCAGCAGATAGCAGTTATTAAACTGAAGAGCTGAGTGGAATGGCAACAAATGAGGTGGATGGACACTGCTCCCATACATGGATGGGCTAACTGGGCACCCCCATGTTATTGGGGAATTGAGAAAGTGGTGAGTCGGTACTCGGAGTACCTGTATGATTGTCAGTATGGACTAACTATACTTTACCTACCTGCCTGCTGTAACCAAGTTATTATTAGAGATGTATAGAACTGTTCGCCGGCGAACAGTTCCCGGCGAACTTAGCATGTTCGCGTTCGCCGCTGCCGGCGAACATATGCGATGTTCGGTCCGCCCCCCATAAGACATCATTGAGGCAAACTTTGACCCTGAACTTTACAGTCAGCAGACACATTTCCAGCCAATCAGCGTACCTCCCTCCCACACCCTCCCACCTCCTATAAATAAGCAAGGGCAGCATCCATCTTAGATCATTCTGAAGCAGTGTGTGTAGTGAGAGTAGGGAGAGCTGCTGCTGCTGCTGCTGCTGTTAAGCTAGGGACAGTTAGTCAGTGTTCCTGGTCTTGCAGTGTTCTGGGTCCACTACTGCTGTAATATCAGCACCCCAAAAAGCCCTTCTAAGGGCTGGTATTTGTGTTTTTTTTTTTTTTTTATATATATATATATATATATATATATACCTAGCGTCCCCAAAAGCCCTTTTAAGGGCTGGTAATTGAGTTGTTTCTTCATATATATATATATCTATATCTATCTAGTGTCCCCAAAAGCCCTTTTAAGGGCTGGTAATTGAGGATTTTTTTATTTATATATATACATATATATATATATATAGTGTCCCCAAAAGCCCTTGCAAGGGCTGGTAAGGTAATAGATTTTTTTCTTTATATATATATATATATATATATATCTATTGTACACTGCAGTTGCCTGCCCGCTGTGTGTGAGAGGCCACAGACCTACCACAGACTGTACTGTGTGCACACCACACTCATTTCGGGTGGCACAGGCACAGTACCTGGCATTTTAAAAAATATTTTTTTTTCCTCTGTCATAATTGCAGTGAGTGCTGTGTCAGGTCCACAGAGTGCACTGTACCCACTGCAGTGCACTGCCCACCACTGATATATATACGTTGGCACAGCATCTTGTTGCAATAAATTGAAAAAAAAAATATTTTTTATTATTGCAGTTGCCTGGGCTGCCAGTGACTGTCAGGTCCACAGAGTGTACTGTGCCCACTGCAGTGCCACTGTGTGCCCACCCACCACTGATATATAAGGTGGCACAGCAGCTTGCAAAGTAAAAAAAAAATATATATTTTTTTAAATTGCAGTTGCCTGGGTGCCAGTGACTGCTGTCAGGTCCACAGAGAGTGTACTGTGCCACTGCCCACCCACCACTGATATATAAGGTGGCACAGCAGCTTGCAAAGTAAAAAAAATATATATATTTTTTTAAATTGCAGTTGCCTGGGTGCCAGTGACTGCTGTCAGGTCCACAGAGAGTGTACTGTGCCACTGCCCACCCACCACTGATATATAAGGTGGCACAGCAGCTTGCAAAGTAAAAAATATATATATATTTTTTTAAATTGCAGTTGCCTGGGTGCCAGTGACTGCTGTCAGGTCCACAGAGAGTGTACTGTGCCACTGCACACCCACCACTGATATATAAGGTGGCACAGCAGCTTGCAAAGTAAAAAAATATATATATATTTTTTAAATTGCAGTTGTCTGGGTGCCAGTGACTGCTGTCAGGTCCACAGAGAGTGTACTGTGCCACTGCCCACCCACCACTGATATATAAGGTGGCACAGCAGCTTGCAAAGTAAAAAAAAATATATATATTTTTTAAATTGCAGTTGCCTGGGTGCCAGTGACTGCTGTCAGGTCCACAGAGAGTGTACTGTGCCACTGCCCACCCACCACTGATATATAAGGTGGCACAGCAGCTTGCACTCATAGTACAACAGTAACAACACATTAAAAAAAAAATGACAGGCAGAGGCAGGCCACCCCGCAAGGGCCGTCGTGGTCGTGGTGCTGTGATTTCCTTAGGCTCTAGAATAATGCCCAGTGTTCAGAGGCCACCACAGCCCCTGAACTCAAAAAATTCTGAGGCCATAGTTGACTGGCTTACACAGGACACCCAATCGTCTACAGCTTCCGCTCGGAACCTTAATGCACCATCCTCCTCCAGCTCAGCTTCGGGCACCTCTCAATTTACCACTCGCCAGCCCGCCGGCACCACCACCAACACTAGCACCACAGCCGCTTCACTTGATCCGTCAGAGGAGTTATTTTCACATCAGTTTGAAGAAATAAGTGATGCGCAACTATTAGTGCCAGAGGATTTAGATAACGGGGATATGTCTCAGTCAGGCAGCATTATACACATGGACGTACATTGTGATGATGATGATGTTGTACCTGCTGCTGCTGCCTTTGCTGAGTTGTCAAGTGAAGCGGCTGATGATGACGATGTGTCTGTGGATGTCACCTGGGTGCCTGCTCGAAGAGCAGAAGAAGAGGGGGAAAGTTCAGATGGGGAGACAGAGAGGAGGAGGAGACGAGTTGGAAGCAGGGGGAGGAGGTCATCGCAAGGAGCTAGTGGCGCAGTCAGACAGCATGTAGATTCGGCACCCGGGGTCAGCCAGACAGCACGCCAATCAACGCAAGCTGTTGCCACCACCAGAATGCCGTCCTTGCAAAACTCAGCAGTGTGGCATTTTTTTTGTGTGTCTGCCTCTGATATCAGCGATGCCATTTGTAACCTGTGCCAAAAGAAACTGAGTCGTGGGAAGTCCAACACCCACCTAGGTACAACTGCTTTGCGAAGGCACATGATCTCACATCACAAACGCCTATGGGATCAACACATGAGTAAAAGCAGCACACAAACTGAAAGCCACCATCCTCCTCCTGGTCCAGCATCTTCAGCCACGTCAACCACTGCTGTCCTCCATGCCCCCTATCAACAACCCGCCCCTCCGCCTCTCACCTTCAGCAGTTCCTGCTCGTCACCTGCCCACAGTCAGGTGTCTGTGAAGGAAATGTTTGAGCGCAAAAAGCCAATCTCGCAGAGTCACCCCCTTGCCCGGCGTCTGACAGCTGGCTTGTCGGAACTCTTAGCCCGCCAGCTTTTACCATACAAGCTGGTGGAGTCTGAGGCCTTCAAAAAATTTGTCGCTATTGGGACACCGCAGTGGAAGGTACCCGGCCGAAATTATTTTTCACAAAAGGCAATCCCCAACTTGTACTCTATTGTGGAAAAGGAAATCATGTCACGTCTGGCACACAGTGTTGGGGCAAGGGTCCATCTGACCACTGATAGCTGGTCTGCAAAGCACGGTCAGGGCAGGTATATAACGTACACTGCGCATTGGGTAAACCTGCTGGCGGCTGCCAAGCATGGAATGCGTGGCTCTGCTGCAGAGGAGTTGGTGACACCGCCACGACTTGCAGGCAGGCCTGCTGCCACCTCCTCTACTCCTCCTACTCCATCCTCTTTGCTAACCTCCTCGGCTGAGTCCTCTTCTGCTGTTGCGTCTTGCTCCACACCAACTGCACCCCCCCAGCTCCCCAGGGGCTATTCCACATGCCGGATACGACAGTGTCACGCTGTCTTGGGGTTGACTTGCCTGAAAGCAGAGAGTCACACCGGACCAGCACTACTGTCCGCCCTGAATGCACAGGTGGATCAGTGGCTGACCCCGCACCAACTGGAGATCGGCAAAGTGGTGTGTGACAACGGGAGCAATTTGTTGGCGGCATTGAATTTGGGCAAGTTGACACATGTGCCGTGCATGGCACATGTGTTGAATCTGATTGTGCAACGTTTTGTGCAGAAGTACCCAGGCTTACAGGACGTCCTCAAGCAGGCCAGGAAGGTGTGTGGCCATTTCAGGCGTTCCTACACGGCCATGGCGCACTTTGCAGATATTCAGCGGCGAAACAACATGCCAGTGAGGCGCTTGATTTGCGACAGCCCGACACGTTGGAATTCAACACTGCTAATGTTCGACCGCCTGCTCCAACAAGAAAAAGCGGTCAACGAGTATTTGTATGACCGGGGTGCTAGGACAGCCTCTGCGGAGCTGGGTATTTTTTTGCCACGCTACTGGACGCTCATGCGCAATGCCTGTAGGCTCATGCGTCCTTTTGAGGAGGTGACAAACCTAGTGAGTCGCACTGATGGCACCATCAGCGACATCATCCCATATGTTTTTTTCCTGGAGCGTGCCCTGCGAAGAGTGCTGGATCAGGCCGTAGATGAGCGTGAAGAGGAAGAGGAAGAGTTGTGGTCACCATCACCACCACCAGAAACAGCCTTACCATCGATTGCTGGACCTGCGGCAACACTGGAAGAGGAGTGTGAGGAAGAGGAGTCAGAGGAGGAATGTGGCTTTGAGGAGGAGGAACACCAACCACAGCAGGCATCCCAGGGTGCTCGTTGTCACCTATCTGGTACCCGTGGTGTTGTACGTGGCTGGGGGGAAGAACACACCTTCAATGACATCAGTGAGGACGAGGAATTGGACATGAGTAGCTCGGCATCCAACCTTGTGCAAATGGGGTCTTTCATGCTGTCATGCCTGTTGAGAGACCCTCGTATAAAAAGGCTGAAGGAGAACGACCTGTACTGGGTGGCCACGCTACTAGACCCCCGGTATAAGCAGAAAGTCTGTGACATGTTACCCAATTACCGGCAGTCGCAAAGGATGCAGCAGCTACAAAATAAGTTAAAAACTATGCTCTACACAGCGTATAAGGGTGATGTCACAGCACAACGGGAATCCAACAGGGGAAGAGGTGAAAGTAATCCTCCTCCTACCACCACAACCACGCCGGCAAGGACAGGACGCTTTACAGACGTCTTGTTGATGGAGGACATGCGGAGCTTTTTTAGTCCTATGCATCGCCACAGCCCTTCGGGGTCCACCCTCAGAGAACGACTCGACCGACAGGTAGCAGACTACCTTGCCTTAACTGCAGATATCGACACTCTGAGGAGCGATGAACCCCTTGACTACTGGGTGTGCAGGCTTGACCTGTGGCCTGAGCTATCCCAGTTTGCCATTGAACTTCTGGCCTGCCCCGCTTCAAGTGTGCTGTCAGAAAGGACCTTCAGCGCAGCAGGAGGTATTGTCACTGAGAAGAGAAGTCGCCTAGGTCAAAAAAGTCTTGATTACCTCACGTTTATTAAGATGAATGAGGCATGGATCCCGAAGGGACTGACAGTGGGGGATGCATTTGACTAAAAAAGGCCTGGTGATGACTGAGATGCCTTGGCCTAAAAATGGTCCACACGCTGCTGTATATAATCATTCTCTGCATGCCGGATGACTTACGTGACGTCTCCGCCACCAACTACGGTTCAAGCAGCAATGTTTTAGTGCACTTTCTGCCTTAAAACCTCAATTTTTCAGGCCGCTGCTACAGCAGCGGCTGCAACAATACCTACTTTTTCATGCATGTGTACATGCCTAATTTTTCTGGCCTCTGGTGCTACACTGTGGCTGCAAAAAAACAAAAAACAAAAAAAAAGGCACATACATGTGTCAATTCCCCTTCGTGATCGTTACCTTGTCGTGGTGAAGGGGCTTGCGTATCACAATGAAGCGATCACCTCTAGGATTGTGTTGGCACACCCCAGATGATAAGGTCGTTGCTTCATTGTGTACAGACCAAAAGCGATCCGCAGGATAATTTTTCATAAAAAAAAACATTCATTTTCTTTCATTCTTTCTGCGGAGCTGGGTATTTTTTGGCCGCGTTACTGAATGCTCATGAACAATGGCTGTAGGCTCATGCGTCCTTTTGCGGAGATGACAACCCTGGTGGTCAGTCGAACCCAAGGCAACATCATCGACCTCATCCCATATGCGTTTTTTCTGGAGCGTGCCCTGCGAAGAGTACTGGATCAGGCTGTAGATGAGCATGAAGAGGAAGAGTTGTGGTCCTCATCACCACCAGAAGCAGCCTTGTCGTTGTCAATTGCTGGACCTGTGGCAACGCAGAGAGAGGAGTCTGAAGAAGAGAAGTCAGAGGAGGAAGGTGGCTTTGAGGAGGTGGAATACCAGCCACAGCAGGCGTCCCAGGGGGCTTGTTCTCACCTTTCGGGGACCCTTGGTGTTGTATGTGGCTGGGTGGAGGAAGAGACCTTCAATGATGTCAGTGAGGACAAGGAACGGGACATGGCTAGCTTGGTATCCAACCTTGTGCAAATTGGGAGTTTGCGGTTGTGCAAATGGACTGACTGACTGTTAAACGGGGAGTTTGGTCTGTCAGAGTTTGGTCTGTCACTGTGAAGCGGGCGACGGGCGTAACCCTTATACTACTTGACCGATAAACATCATACCTGATCGTATTCACACACTGGATGTTTTAGTGCTGGTTTACACTGCCGCTACCACTAAAGTAGCGTCGCTTCCAGTGCGACTTTGGCGCGACTTAGCGCGACTTTGGCGCGACCTCATCGCGAGGTGACTTTTTATTTGGCCAATCACAATATCATGTTTTGTGACCGTCACCTAATTTCCTTTTCCTGTTTTTTGTTTTACATATTTCCCCATGTGTGCAGTGTTGTCTGTGTCATAGCTCAACTGATAGGCATGTTTGCCTTGGCATATCATATTTCAGCTTGCCAGAAAGAAAAAAAGACAGCTGGAAAGACACTGCATTAGTTTTCTACTAAAAATCATAAGAAAAATGCTGTTTTTTTTGGGTTGTGGACATACTACAGAGCTGAAACTTGACAGGTACACTTTTGTGACCCCCCAGACACCAAATACAAAAAATGACATGCCTGCCTAAAAAAATGCCCGATAAATGCCTGCAAGAGAAAAAGACAGCCGCAGAGAAGCCGTATTCCTGAAAATATAAGAAAAATGCTGTTTTTTAGGGGTTCTGGACATGCTACAGAGCTGAAACTTGACAGGTACACTTTTGTGACCCCCCAGACACTAAATACAAAAAATGACATGCCTGCCTAAAAAAATGCCCGATAAATGCCTGCAAGAGAAAAAGCCAGCCGCAGAGAAGCCGTATTCCTGAAAATATAAGAAAAATGCTGTTTTTTAGGGGTTCTAGACATGCTACAGAGCTGAAACTTGACAGGTACACTTTTGTGACCCCCCAGACACTAAATACAAAACATGACATGCCTGCCTAAAAAAATGCCCGATAAATGCCTGCAAGAGAAAAAGCCAGCCGCAGAGAAGCCGTATTCCTGAAAATATAAGAAAAATGCTGTTTTTTAGGGGTTCTGGACATGCTACAGAGCTGAAACTTGACAGGTACACTTTTGTGACCCCCCAGACACTAAATACAAAAAATGACATGCCTGCCTAAAAAAATGCCCGATAAATGCCTGCAAGAGAAAAAGACAGCCGCAGAGAAGCCGTATTCCTGAAAATATAAGAAAAATGCTGTTTTTTAGGGGTTCTGGACATGCTACAGAGCTGAAACTTGACAGGTACACTTTTGTGACCCCCCAGACACTAAATACAAAAAATGACATGCCTGCCTAAAAAAATGCCCGATAAATGCCTGCAAGAGAAAAAGCCAGCCGCAGAGAAGCCGTATTCCTGAAAATATAAGAAAAATGCTGTTTTTTAGGGGTTCTGGACATGCTACAGAGCTGAAACTTGACAGGTACACTTTTGTGACCCCCCAGACACTAAATACAAAAAATGACATGCCTGCCTAAAAAAATGCCCGATAAATGCCTGCAAGAGAAAAAGACAGCCGCAGAGAAGCCGTATTCCTGAAAATATAAGAAAAATGCTGTTTTTTAGGGGATCTGGACATGCTACAGAGCTGAAACTTGACAGGTACACTTTTTAGACCCCCCAGACACTAAATACAAAAAATGACATGCCTGCCTAAAAAAATGCCCGATAAATGCCTGCAAGAGAAAAAGCCAGCCGCAGAGAAGCCGTATTCCTGAAAATATAAGAAAAATGCTGTTTTTTAGGGGTTCTGGACATGCTACAGAGCTGAAACTTGACAGGTACACTTTTGTGACCCCCCAGACACTAAATACAAAAAATGACATGCCTGCCTAAAAAAATGCCCGATAAATGCCTGCAAGAGAAAAAGCCAGCCGCAGAGAAGCCGTATTCCTGAAAATATAAGAAAAATGCTGTTTTTTAGGGGTTCTGGACATGCTACAGAGCTGAAACTTGACAGGTACACTTTTTAGACCCCCCAGACACTAAATACAAAAAATGACATGCCTGCCTAAAAAAATGCCCGATAAATGCCTGCAAGAGAAAAAGACAGCCGCAGAGAAGCCGTATTCCTGAAAATATAAGAAAAATGCTGTTTTTTAGGGGTTCTGGACATGCTACAGAGCTGAAACTTGACAGGTACACTTTTTAGACCCCCCAGACACTAAATACAAAAAATGACATGCCTGCCTAAAAAAATGCCCGATAAATGCCTGCAAGAGAAAAAGACAGCCGCAGAGAAGCCGTATTCCTGAAAATATAAGAAAAATGCTGTTTTTTAGGGGTTCTGGACATGCTACAGAGCTGAAACTTGACAGGTACACTTTTGTGACCCCCCAGACACTAAATACAAAAAATGACATGCCTGCCTAAAAAAATGCCCGATAAATGCCTGCAAGAGAAAAAGCCAGCCGCAGAGAAGCCGTATTCCTGAAAATATAAGAAAAATGCTGTTTTTTAGGGGTTCTAGACATGCTACAGAGCTGAAACTTGACAGGTACACTTTTGTGACCCCCCAGACACTAAATACAAAACATGACATGCCTGCCTAAAAAAATGCCCGATAAATGCCTGCAAGAGAAAAAGCCAGCCGCAGAGAAGCCGTATTCCTGAAAATATAAGAAAAATGCTGTTTTTTAGGGGTTCTGGACATGCTACAGAGCTGAAACTTGACAGGTACACTTTTGTGACCCCCCAGACACTAAATACAAAACATGACATGCCTGCCTAAAAAAATGCCCGATAAATGCCTGCAAGAGAAAAAGCCAGCCGCAGAGAAGCCGTATTCCTGAAAATATAAGAAAAATGCTGTTTTTTAGGGGTTCTGGACATGCTACAGAGCTGAAACTTGACAGGTACACTTTTGTGACCCCCCAGACACTAAATACAAAAAATGACATGCCTGCCTAAAAAAATGCCCGATAAATGCCTGCAAGAGAAAAAGACAGCCGCAGAGAAGCCGTATTCCTGAAAATATAAGAAAAATGCTGTTTTTTAGGGGTTCTGGACATGCTACAGAGCTGAAACTTGACAGGTACACTTTTGTGACCCCCCAGACACTAAATACAAAAAATGACATGCCTGCCTAAAAAAATGCCCGATAAATGCCTGCAAGAGAAAAAGCCAGCCGCAGAGAAGCCGTATTCCTGAAAATATAAGAAAAATGCTGTTTTTTAGGGGTTCTGGACATGCTACAGAGCTGAAACTTGACAGGTACACTTTTGTGACCCCCCAGACACTAAATACAAAAAATGACATGCCTGCCTAAAAAAATGCCCGATAAATGCCTGCAAGAGAAAAAGACAGCCGCAGAGAAGCCGTATTCCTGAAAATATAAGAAAAATGCTGTTTTTTAGGGGTTCTGGACATGCTACAGAGCTGAAACTTGACAGGTACACTTTTTAGACCCCCCAGACACTAAATACAAAAAATGACATGCCTGCCTAAAAAAATGCCCGATAAATGCCTGCAAGAGAAAAAGCCAGCCGCAGAGAAGCCGTATTCCTGAAAATATAAGAAAAATGCTGTTTTTTAGGGGTTCTGGACATGCTACAGAGCTGAAACTTGACAGGTACACTTTTGTGACCCCCCAGACACTAAATACAAAAAATGACATGCCTGCCTAAAAAAATGCCCGATAAATGCCTGCAAGAGAAAAAGCCAGCCGCAGAGAAGCCGTATTCCTGAAAATATAAGAAAAATGCTGTTTTTTAGGGGTTCTGGACATGCTACAGAGCTGAAACTTGACAGGTACACTTTTTAGACCCCCCAGACACTAAATACAAAAAATGACATGCCTGCCTAAAAAAATGCCCGATAAATGCCTGCAAGAGAAAAAGACAGCCGCAGAGAAGCCGTATTCCTGAAAATATAAGAAAAATGCTGTTTTTTAGGGGTTCTGGACATGCTACAGAGCTGAAACTTGACAGGTACACTTTTTAGACCCCCCAGACACTAAATACAAAAAATGACATGCCTGCCTAAAAAAATGCCCGATAAATGCCTGCAAGAGAAAAAGACAGCCGCAGAGAAGCCGTATTCCTGAAAATATAAGAAAAATGCTGTTTTTTAGGGGTTCTGGACATGCTACAGAGCTGAAACTTGACAGGTACACTTTTGTGACCCCCCAGACACTAAATACAAAAAATGACATGCCTGCCTAAAAAAATGCCCGCTAAATGCCTGCAAGAGAAAAAGCCAGCCGCAGAGAAGCCATATTCCTGAAAATATAAGAAAAATGCTGTTTTTTAGGGGTTCTGGACATGCTACAGAGCTGAAATTTCACAGGTACACTTTTTAGACCCCCCAGATGCTAAATCCAAAGAAATTTTTTATTTTTATTTTTTTTTTAATTTTTCCAATAATTGGCTCTCTATCAAAAAATTATAATTTTTAAGAACTTTTTTTTGCGTGATCCCTCTCCGGCATGCCACAGTCCAGGTGTTAGTCCCCTTGAAACAACTTTTCCATCACTATTGTGGCCAGAAAGAGTCCCTGTGTGTTTTAAAATTCGCCTGCCTATTGAAGTCTATGGCGGTTCGCCCAGTTCGCCGGTTCGCGAACATTTGTCGATGTTCGCGTTCGCGAACCGCGAATTTTAGGTTCGCGACATCACTAGTTATTATTAGCAGTAATCAAATTCTCTGCTCCTGCCTGCCCAGCGTCTACAAGCTTTGCCACTGGTTCATACTCTAGCATAAATCCAAACCAATCTTTATTTGCTGCCTGCCTGCCAGAGTATGTTGCCCTTCATCTGTCCTGCCTTTCAAGTACAGTCCACAGTAATGATTTCAGTTGTTAAGTTGCTGACGAACCTATTACTAACCAGCTAGAAATCATTGTGAAGTGGGACTAGACTTAAGTTCATTACCCTGTCAGCTGCTATGTGGACTGTATTTGAGTGGATACCAGCATTTGCTTGAATAACGCAATAGCCGTTTGCATGTTTTAATGTTCTACTGGCCTATCTATCACGTGCCAATGTGGATGATGGATGTCCGGGCCTAAAGAATAGGGTCTTATGGACTTTATATTCACTTACTGATGCACGGATTAGACATACTGTATTTAGTAGCAACAAAATACAATATTGGCTCCCTTTTTCTGAAGCTGTTTTAGCCTGTTTTATTATTAGGATGTTATTTAAAGTTGGGAGCATTTAATTAAAAAATTTCTATAATAATGTGGTGGTTTCTAGTATCTTGGGTACTGTGTTTATACTTGAGCAACCCTGTTATTAGTTGTTTTTTTTTTTTATGTAACTTTTTTTCTTCAAGCTAGTTTCTCTAGCTGTGGATTGTACAGTATATGCACGGTGCTCAGTGTGACGTCTGGACTATTAGGTGTGATTAAGACAAAGTTGTCTTTTTTTATTGTGGCATTCAATTGTTGAATTTAAAGCTACATTGGCTTTTAAGAAGTGGCCACTTTACAGTTCAAGGTGTCTATACCTTGGCCCATTTTCTTGTGCCACACACCTGAGTCACACCTAATAATTGGTGAAATGGCATACAATTTGAGATTAAACCCTATATATTTTTTTTTAACTTTTTTGGGCTTACGAATTTTTAAGGTACTTAACACACTATAAAAATGTAGGAACCTGCTCTTATGGTGAAATGGCTATGCAGCTAAACACTATAGCTTGATACCAGGAATAAACATAAATACAAATTAACCAGTGCAGCACATTAACTATCATCAATGCCCTATGGGCATCAATAGTGGCCAATATAATAAAACTTGTACAGACTGAGTAATAAAATTGTGACTACTGTTATTGTGTATTAATAACAGATAATGATCAATGGTGACCAGTGTTGACTAATAAAATGTCATACAGTGAAATAGTGACTATAAAAAAAGGAGAGGGAGATGACTGATATAATAACACTATTTTATTATTTATTAGTATGATGTTGAATTTGTAATATACAGTATCTCACAAAAGTGAGTACACCCCTCACATTTTTGTAAATATTTTATTATATCTTTTCATGTGACAACACTGAAGAAATGACACTTTGCTACAATGTAAAGTAGTGTGTGTACAGCTTGTATAGCAGTGAAAAATTGCTGCCCCCTCAAAATAACTCAACATACAGCCATTAATGTCTAAACCCCTGGCAACAAAAGTGAGTACACCCCTAAGTTAAAATGTCCGAATTGGACCCAAAGTGTTAATATTTTGTGTGGCCACCATTATTTTCCAGCACTGCCCTAACCCTCTTGGCCATGGAGTTCACCAGAGCCTCACAAGTTGCCACTGTAGTCCTCTTCCACTCCTCCATGACAACATCACAAAGCTGATGGATGTTAGAGACCTTGCGCTCCTCCACCTTCCGTTTTAGGATGCCCCACAGATGCTCAATTGGGTTTAGGTCTGGAGATATGCTTGGCCAGTCCATAATCTTTACCCTCAGCTTCTTTAGCAAGGCAGTGGTCATCTTGGAGGTGTGTTTGGGGTTCTTATCATGTTTGAATACTTCCTGCGGCCCAGTCTCCAAAGGGAGGGGATCATGCTCTGCTTCAGTATGTCACAGTACATGTTGGCATTCATGGTTCACTCAATGAACTGTAGCTCCCCAGTGCCGGCAGCACTCATGCAGCCCCAGACCATGACACTCCCACCACCATGCTTGACTGTAGGCAAGACACACTTGTCTTTGTACTCCTCGACTGGTTGCCGCCACACACGATTGACACCATCTGAACCAAATAAGTTTATCTTGGTCTCATCAGACCACAAGACATGGTTCCAGTAAGCCATGTCCTTAGTCTACTTGTCTTCAGCAAACTTTTTGCGGGCTTTCTTGTGCATCATCTTTAAAAGAGGCTTCCTTCTGGGATGACAGCCATACAGACCAATTTGATGCAGTATGCGGTGTATGGTCTGAGCACTGACCGGCTGACCCCCCCACCCCTTCAATCTCTGCAGCAATGCTGGCAGCACTCATATCTCTATTTCCCCAAAGACAACCTCTGGATATCACGCTGAGCACATGCACTCAACTGCATTGGTCGACCATGGCGAGGCCTGTTCTGAGTGGAACTTGTCCTGTTAAACCACTGTATGGTCTTGGCCATCGTGCTGCAGCTCAGTTTCAGGGTCTTGGCAATTTTCTTATAGCCTAGGCCATCTTTATGTAGAGCAACAATTCTTTTTTCAGATCCTCTGAGAGTTCTTTGCCATGAGGTGCCATGTTGAACTTCCAGTGACCATAATGAGAGAGTGAGAGCGATAACACCAATTTAACACACCTGCTCCCCATTTACACCTGAGACCTTGTAACACTAACGAGTCACATGACACCAGAGAGGGAAAATGGCTAGTTGGGCCCAATTTGGACATTTTCACTTAGGGGTTTACTCACTTTTGTTGCCAGTGGCTTAGACATTAATGGCTGTGTGTTGAGTTATTTTGAGGGGACAGCAAATTTACACTGTTATACAAGTTGTACACTCACTACTTTACATTGTAGCAAAGTGTCATTTCTTCAGTGTTGTCACTTGAAAAGATATAATAACATATTTACAAAAATGTGAGGGGCATACTCACTTTTGTGAGATACTGTATATTATCTTTTTTCTTACATCCTATACCTACATATTCACACTTCTAGGGAACCAATAAAAACCTACATCAGCACGAGGACCCATTTTTGTAAATATATAGCTCAGATATCAGTATTTGAGAACTGTGTTTTCTTTAACCATTAAAATTATGTAAAGAAAAATCTGAATCATCTATTATGAAATAATCCAAAAATTCTCTCCAACTACATACAACATATATATACCCTATGCACTATACACTATATATACAGTATCTCACAAAATATTGTCACTTTGGCCTAGTTTGGACATTTTCACTTAGGGGTGTACTCACTTTTGTTGCCAGCAGTTTAGCCATTAATGGCTGTGTGTTGAGTTATTTTGAGGGGACAGCAAATGTACAAAAGCTGTACACTCACTACTTTACATTGTAGCAAAGTGTCATTTCTTCAGTGTTGTCACATGAAAAGATATATATATATATATATATATATATATATATATATATATATACAGTATGAAATAAAATGTGAGGGGTGTACTCACGTTTGTGGGATACTGCATTTGTGAGGTCAGTCACTGATATTGGACGAAAAGGCCTGGCACGCAGTCTCCGCTCTAATTCATCCGATAGGTGTTCTTTCTGGTTGGGGTCAGGACTATGTGCAGGCCAGTCAAGTTCCTCCACCGCAAACTCGCTCATCCATGTCTTTATCGACCTTGCCTTGTGTGCTGGTGTGCAGTCATGTTGAAACAGGAAAGGGCCATCCCCAAACTGTTCCCACAAAGTTGAGAACATGAAATCGTCCAAAATGTCTTGGCATGCTGATGTCTTAAGAGTTCCCTTCACTGGATCTAAGGGGCCAAGCCCAAACCCTGAAAAACAACCCCAAACCATCTCTCCACCAGATGATCTGGACCAGTGCACAAAGCAAGGTCCATAAAGACATGGATAAGTGAGTTTGGGGTGGAGAAACTTGACTGGCCTGACCTGACCCCAACCCAATAGAACACCTTTGGGATGAATTAGAGCGGAGACTGCGAGTCAGGCCTTCTTGTCCACATCAGTGCCTGACCTAACAAATGCGCTTCTGGAAGAATAGTTAAACATTCCCATAGACACACTCCTAAAGCCTTCCCAGAAGAGTTGAAGCTGTTATAGCTGCAAAGGGTGGGCCAACTCAAAATCGAACCCTATGAACTAAGATTGGGATGCCATTAAAGTTAATGTGCATGGAAAGGTAGGCACCCCAATACTTTTGTATATACTTACTACGCCAGCGTGATCCTGGGGGGGACCAGCGATTGTGTCGGATGCATAAATACTCCCATTTTGAATAGATAGTCCCTTCAGCTGCACATTTAGACCCACTGCACATTATATTTGGACTATAGTGTCATGTAGAAATACAAGGTAACTACCCTGGTAGTCTAAATATAATATCCTTCTAGTTATATATCTCTTTTTTATTTCCTTTTCTGTTACCCTTGGGAAATTGCATGATAATTTTTTTGCAATACTTTGTACACCAGTCTCATCCTTTACACTGGGCTACGGTTCATCTGCCAATCTCCAAACCTACACTTGTTTTCTGTTTCTTCCATAGTCTTAAATAGGTACTGGCTATATTTATCTATGGCAGCAGCACTATCCATACATGATAATTATACATCATTTTTTTTAATCTTATAGATACTTTTGGAGATAATCGTTTTGCACCATCACAGAGTATAACATGGAGAACCTTATCCTTCTGGGGACATGTATGTGTGCGCCCGATCCTCCTGCGGGTCTCTATCACCACAGCTCCAGGATAGACATTCTTAGTGGCCCTCATCTTACAGTACCGCATATTTTGATTATTAGCCATATGTAAGTATTTTAGGGTTGGATATCTTTTTTTCCTGGCCCATCAGCACACAACGGTTAACACCTCCTCTGGAGCCCTCAGGACCACCTCTTCCTAGCTAAATAAAAGACAGCCCCTCCCCAGCTGAAGTGTTCTTCTTTTTTTGGTCATGCTCCAGGCCACCTGTGGATTGCGGTTGGTAAGTGCTTTTCTGCAAAGATATCCCCCCCTACCGAACCTACCCCTTTATGTTCAGCCTCTCATGGTGCTGGGAGACCAAGAATGCTGAAAGAAAATCTTTCTAAAAACTGTGTGCCTTGTGTGCCGGGCTGCGGGCAAAATTATGCTTAAAGAGCATTGATATTGTACAGGTGTGGTATTATAAAAGCTCTGCAATGTCATCATTACCTCTCCCTTGAGTTTTTTTTACATAGTAGGTGAGGTTGAATAAAGACAATAGTCCATCCAGTTCAACCTGTGTAGGTGTGTGTGGCTGTAATCATCTCACATACCCCTGAATGTTCTGATCCTTGAGATGTAAGTCTAAGAGTCTTTTGAAAGCCACCATACTATCCGCAGAAACCACCTCTTGTGGTAGAGAATTCCACAATCTTGTAGCCCTAACAGTAAAGAACCCCCCACGTTGCCTGAGGTTAAAACGCTTCTCCTCTAATCGCATTGTATGCCCTCGAGTCCTCATGCAATCCCTTCGAATGAACAGCTTTTTTTCTAAGCTGGGATCCCCATTAAGATATTTATAAATTGCTATCACTTCCCCCCTCAGACGTCTCTTCTCCAGGGAGAATAAATCGAGCGATTGTAGACGCTCTTCATAGTCAAGGTCCTCCAATCCCCTAATTAGTTTAGTTGCCCTTCTCTGGACTCTCTCCAGCTCCAACACATCCCTCCTGAGGACTGGCGACCAGAACTGGACAGAATACTCCAGATGCGGTCGGACCAGAGTTTTATAAAGTGGAAGGATTATAGTCTTATCTCTGGAATACATCCCTTTCTTTATGCATGCTAATATTCTGCTGGCTTTGGCAGCTGCCGCTTGACATTGCATGCTGTTGCCTAATCTATCATCAACCAAGACTCCCAGATCCTTCTCATTTTTGATTCCCCCAAGGGTTCCCCTCCTAACGTGTATTGTGTTTTTATGTTTTTAGTCCCCAAGTGCAAAACCTTACACTTCTCCACGTTAAACCTCATTTGCCATGTCGTTGCCCACTCTGTAATTTTGTCCAGGTCATTCTGTAGGATATCTGCTTCATGCTGTGCAGTTATTGCTCTGGCCAATTTTGTGTCATCTGCAAAAACTGATATCGAACTACTGATCCCGACCTCAATGTTGTTTATGAATAAATTGAACAAGGTTGGTCCCAGGACTGAGCCCTGGGGCACCCCGCTTACTACCTCAGACCAGTCTGAGTATGCTCTGTTTATTACCACTCTTTGGACACGCCCTTTAAGCCAATTCCGTATCCAAGAGCAAACCCTGCTGTCGATACCTGCAGACCTTATTTTATAAATTAAGCGCTTGTGGGGAACTGTATCAAATGCCTTAGCGAAATCCAAGTACACCACATCCACTGGTCTCCCCCTATCTAGCTCACAGCTCACCTCCTCGTAGAATGTTAATAGATTGGTTTGACAAGAACGCCCATTTGTAAACCCGTGCTGATTACTGCTGATGATGTTGTTGTCTTTAGCAAACTCTACGATATAGTCCCTTATCATCCCCTCCAGAAGTTTACATACTATTAATGTCAAACTGACAGGCCTATAATTTCCCGGGATATGCCTCTGGCCCTTTTTGAATATCGGAACCACATTAGCTTTCTTCCAATCCCCTGGTACATCTCCTGTCCTAAAGCCCCGTACACACGTACCGATGGTCGGCTTACAAATGTTCCTCTTTTCTCCCCGGGATGTCGGTGTCTGCTGAAAAGTGCAAAGACAGCACAAGGACAGCACAAGAATTTTGTCCGCCGACTGCAGAAGTGATGTCATGTAATGGTTAACTTTCCCTGTGTTTTCTATTTTCTGAGCATGCCCAGTCTTGCAAATCTGCGGTCTGTCGGCCGAATTGTGTACTGACAGGCGAACAATCGTCCGTTCTGGTGTCGGCATACAAATATTTTCATGTTTGCACGAAAGACTTTTGTCCGCGGATTGTGCGCAGACATCTGTCGGAGGCACCATACTAACACGCGTACAATCGGCAGATCCTTCGTCCACCGACGTTTGTATGCCGACGATCGGTACGTGTGTACGGGCCTTAATACTGTCAGCAAAGATCAGGAACAGTGGTCTGGATATAACCTTACTGAGTTCCTTGAGTACTCTCGGATGTACGCCATCCGGGCCTGGTGATTTGTTTGTGTTGAGTTTATCCAGCCTTTCCCTGATTTCACCCTCTGTTAGCCATAGTGGCAAGTCCTGTGTATTACTACTAACCATACAGTCATGGTCAGTGTACCCCTCCGTTTCCTGTGTAAAGACTGACGAGAAAAAAGCATTCAGCACGGTTGCTTTTTCAGTGTCCTCTGTAACCATCCTCCCATCATTGTTAATTATGTGTGCAATATGCTCTGCCCTAGTTTTTTTGCTGTTGATATATTTAAAGAATTTCTTTGGGTTTTTTTTACTATCCTCCGCTATTTGTCTCTCAAAGTTGATTTTAGCCATCTTGATTTCTTGTTTACTTTTCTTATTTGCCTCCTTGTAGTGCTCGAAAGTCGATACTGTGCCCTCTGATTTATACTTCTTGAAGGCCAATTTTTTTCCCCTAATAAGTTTTTTGACGCTACGGTTTAACCAGCCAGGTTTGGCTTTGTCTCTTCTAAATTTATTTCCCATAGGAATGCACTGCAAGATGCCTTTGCCCAATATGTTCCTAAAGCATTCCCATTTTTCCTCTGTGGTCAGGGATCCCAGGGTTTGGTCCCAGTTTACCCTTTCCATCAATGAGTACAATTTTGGAAAGTTTGCCCTTCTGAAGTTTAGGGTTCTTATGTTCCCCACTTGCCTTGTTATATTGTTATTTATACTAAATGTGATCATCCTGTGATCGCTAGAGCCCAGGTTGTCCTGGACTCCTACCTGCGAGATTAGGTCTGGGTCATTAGTGATCAATAGATCCAGGACTGCATTTTCTCTAGTCGGAGAATCCACCAACTGTGACATGTAATTATCCAGTAAGGTTTCCGTGAATAGGCGGGCCTTCTGTGAGTGTGTAGTCCCCTCGTCCCAGTCAATGTCGGGATAATTGATGTCCCCCAATATGATGACTGATCCCAATTTTGCCCCTTTACTCATTAGTGCTAAGAATTCCAGCTCTACCTCCCCCCCTTGGTTAGGTGGCCTATAGCAAACCCCCACAATTACTTTCCCCTTTTCTCCTTCCCTATGGTGTTCAACCCACACAGATTCTAAATCCATGCTCATCCCATCCGTAATGTCACTCCTTTCTATCACCTTTATATTGTTCTTGACATAGAGACATACCCCTCCCCCTCTTTTTCCTACCCTGTCCTTCCGGTACACCGAATACCCTTGGATATTGGCCAGCCAGTCATGTGAGGGGTCGAACCAAGTCTCTGTTATTCCCACAAGGTCTATGTCCTCCTCATGTACCAATATTTCCAACTCATCCATTTTATTAGCTAGGCTCCTGGCATTAGCATATACCCCTCTTAGTTTTACGGAAGTTAAGCGCAATTGGCTGTTATGTTTATTCCTGTTTGGTCTGAGATTTTCCCGCACAGACCTGCCAATTGACATTGTGGACCTACTGTCGCTGCTGACCCTACAGCTGCCTTCAGTCCTCTGCTCCCTCCTGACTGACTCTACTTCTGAGCCCTCCCCCCCCGTCTCCTAGTTTAAAAGCCCCTCCAACTTGGTGGCCATCTTTCTCCCCAAAAGAGCTGTACCGTCCCCATTAAGGTGCAGCCCATCCTTACTAAAGAGCCGGTAGCCGACTGAGAAGTCAGCCCAGTTCTCCAGGAACCCAAACCCCTCCTTCCTACACCAGTTCCTCAGCCACTTGTTAAGTTCCCTAATCTCCTTCTGCCTCTCCTGTGTGGCTCGAGGTACAGGCAGTATTTCAGAGAAAACCACCTTGGAGGTCCTTTTCCTCAATCTATTACCTAAGTCCCTGAAATCGTTCTTAAGGATCCTCCACCTACCTTTAACTTTGTCATTAGTGCCCACATGCACCATGACCGCTGGGTCATCCCCAGCCCCCCACATCAATCTGTCTGCCAGATCTGCGATGTGCCGAACTCGGGCGCCCGGTAAACAACAAACTGTTCGGTTCACAAGATCTTTTTTACAGATTGCCCTCTCTGTCCTCTTGATAATTGAGTCCCCAACTACCACAACCTTTCTAACCTTTCCTGAGTTACAGCCCCCCTTCTTCCTGGAGCCGTCCCTCCCCTGGCAGCTGGGGTAGGGCGCGTGCTCCAGCTCTGCCACCCTTGAGTTGATATCCCCCTCAACCTGCAACTCGGCAAATTTGTTAGGGTGTACCAACTCAGGATTGGCCTCCCTGGCACTCATCCCTCTACCCTTCCTAACAGTCACCCAGCTGCGTACCTCTGCTGCTTGCGTCTCCTCTATTCCTCCCTCCTCTATGCTGGCCCCTGCCAGCGCCTGATAGGTAATGTCCAAGCTCCTTTCCAGGTTGTTGATGCCACGCAGTGTTGCCACTGTGTTCTGTAGGTCCAGGATCTGGTCTAACAGAGCAACAAGTCGCTCACATCTTGCACAGCAGTATTCGCCCTCGATTGGTTCATCAAGGAACGCATACATGCAGCAAGAAGTGCACTCAGTAGCATCCGCAATCCTGTTGGACATTATTACCCTCTACTCTATGGGGATAATATTAACGACCTGCTCTTCCTTACCTACACTACCTCTGTCTCCCCTGGTACTAAACCTGGGGTCCTCACCAGTCGCTAATATACTAACCAGTCGCTAAGATACTCACCAGTCGCAAAGATCCAACAGACACAAAGATACTCACCAGTCGCAAGATACTCCCAGTCGCAAGATACTCACCAGTCGCAAGGATACTCACCAGTCGCAAAGATACTCACCAGTCGCAAAGATACTCACCAGTCGCAAGGATACTCACCAGTCGCCAAGATACTCACCAGTCGCAAAGATACTCACCAGTCGCAAAGATACCCACCAGTCGCAGGATACTCACCAGTCGCAGGATACTCACCAGTCGCAAAGATACTCACCAGTCGCAAAGATACTCACCAGTCGCAAGGATACTCACCAGTCGCAAGGATACTCACCAGTCGCAAAGATACTCACCAGTCGCAAGGATACTCACCAGTCACAAGGGTACACACCAGTCGCAAAGATACTCACCAGTCGCAAGGGTACACACCAGTCGCAAGATACTTACCAGTCGCAAGGATACTCACCAGACTTCCCAGGTACTCAGTTGCAGAGACAGTCACACAGCAGTCAGTTGCAGCACTGCCAAACAGCTATTGATTTCTCACAGAGCTTAGTCACACAGCTTTCTCCCTGTTTGCAGCTGCTGCCTTACTCACAGCTGCTGCCACACACACACACTGGGACGGATGCCTCCTCCTCCTCACTGGGCACGGACGGTCCTCCTCCTCTTCATCCAGGTACTAAGGGAGGGAGGCAGTTTCCGACCTCCACCGCCGCGCTCTGCCTCGGTCCCTGCACCCGGTATCCTGGTGCGGTTGTTCACGTCCCTGCTGCCGCTCCCTCTGCTCTTCTAGCGGCTCCCGTCCTCCACCGCTGCTCAGTTGATGGTTACCGGCCCCCTGTACGGTGCACCCGCACCCCTTGTGCGGCTCCCCCCGCACGTGTCCCCGCAGCTCCTCTTCCTCCTCGCTCCCTTGCCGCACGTACACACACTTCAGGTTTCTCTCAGCGCCGCCTCCGGTCAGTGCTCAGCCCCTCCGGTAATGTGGAAATTACAGTATGTTCATTTGTTCATTTTTCTTTTCTGTCTTGCATATGTAGTGCACCGCACTGCTCTCCTGGCTTTATTTTCAGTCTGAGAGCGGCTGTGAATGATGTCACAGCGAACAGGGAGATGGGGCAGCACAGGATGGTATCCGCCAGGCGCCAAACAATGTCATAAACACTCTTGGAGGTCTGCAGGGGAAGGGATTTCTCTCCTTCTCTCTCTGCAGTCCTGCCAGGTAAGGACTTGTTGCTGTTGCTCACTGCTGCAGTATGTTCCAAGAGATGGGACTGTCTGACTGGTTTTGTCTCAGATCCTGTCTGCCTCTGGCTGTGCTGTGCTATGCTGTGTATTCTGGCGGGTTTGACGGTCTGACTGGTTTTGTCTCAGATCCTGTCTGCCTCTGGCTGTGCTTTGCTATGCTGTGTATTCCGGTGGGTTTGACGGTCTGACTGGTTTTGTATCAGATCCTGTCTGCATCTGGCTGTGCTTTCCTTGCTCCTGTGTTATGCTGTGTATTCCTGTGGGTTTGACAGTCTGACTGGTTTTGTCTCAGACTCTGACTATATCTGCTGTCTGCCTCGGGAAGTGTTGCTTGGGCTCACCTGCTGCTGCTTCTGAAGTAAGTGGATGAAAGCAAATGAGTCTTAAAGAAACAGCGTACATGTTTTTGGTGAGAGGTAATATATGATTTTGCTCTAGATATTTTGTGCAAATATGAGCTTGCCACACCTGTTAGTGGCACCGAAGACTAGCAAAGGTAGGAGGGGGCAACGTGGGACATGTTTTTAAAAGAGTGCTCAAGGACTGCAAAAAAAGATGTTTTGCATTATTGTGGGAGCAGTGACCCTGAAAGCAAATGCTCCAAAAAACATAAGACCCGCCAACGATCTTCTCCTGCCCAGGACAAGCCACATCCAACGGAGTCCTCCACAGGGCATCTTTCATGCTCCCCAAGCACCCCATGTGGCACTGGCTCCCATGCGTTTGTCAGCATGATAGGAAATGTCTCGGCCAGCTCAGGGTGCATTGTGGGCCTGCATGCAGCTGCAGTGGCAGAGAAATGAGAATGCACAGATTGCCTCACAAGGATGTGGATGTGCAAACTTCTAAGCCCTATTGAGGAGGCTATAGCAGAAAGTACGCTGCAGATGCCCTACCACCAGTGATGGAAGTAACTGCGTTTAAGTAAATGGCGTTACTTAACGCAGTTACTTTTGAGGGTAACGAGTAATCTAACTGACTACTTGTCCCCTCAAGGTAATGCCGTTGAAATTACTTTGGCTGCGTTACCGCAATTACATCTACCGCCACTAGATGGCAGTAGTTGTAATTGTAATTCCCCCTCTCCTCTATGACCGCTGTCTGCGGTACAGGAAAGAGAAGAGGAGGAGACTCAGACAAGGATCGGCTCAGCTTACCAGCTACAGCGTCAGAGTAGAGAAGGCAGCTGCATTTTGAAGTGTCCAGACAGTTCAGCAGTCCAGACAAGAGGAGGACGTGCAACACGTGCTTTACAACAGGTGTGTGCTTGGGGGGGGGAGGGCTCTGTCTCTGGCTGCAGCACATACATCATGTATGTGCTGCAGTCAGAGACAGTGCCCTCCCCCCATGCCATGTATGTTCTGGACTGCAGTCAGAGACAGTGCCCTCCCCCCATGTCATGTATGTTCTGGACTGCAGTCAGAGACAGTTCTCTCCCCCCATGTCATGTATGTTCTAGACTGCAGTCAGAGACAGTGCCCTCCCCACATGCCATGTATGTTCTGCACTGCAGTCAGAGACAGTGCCCTCCCCCCATACCATGTATGTTCTGCACTGCAGTCAGAGACAGTGCCCTCCCCCCATGCCATGTATGTTCTGCACTGCAGTCAGAGACAGTGCCCTCCCCCAATGTCATGTATGTTCTGCACTGCAGTCAGAGACAGTGCCCTCCCCCCATGTCATGTATGTTCTGCACTGCAGTCAGAGACAGTGCCCTCCCCCCATGTCATGTATGTTCTGCACTGCAGTCAGAGACAGTGCCCTCCCCCCATGTCATGTATGTTCTGTACTGCAGTCAGAGACTGCTCTAAAGTGGGATATATGGGGGACCCTGCCTGGCCTGTTCTAAAGGGGAATCTATGGGGGAGCTTTGGGGACGCTGGCATGCTCTAAAGATGTGCCATAGATCCCCCTTTAGAGCAGGGTCCCTTATAGATCCCCTTTAGAACTCGGTCCCCCTAGATCCCTTTTAGAACAGGCCCTGGGGCCCTATAAATCCCCCTTTGGAGCAGGGTCCTTATAGATCCCCCTTTAGAGCAGGATCCCCATAGATCCCCCTTTAGAGCAGGGTCCTCATAAATCCCCCTTTAGAGCAGGGTCCCCATAGATCCCCCTTTAGAGAAGGGTTCCCATAGATCCCCCTTAGAAAGGGTTCCTCATAGATCCCCCTTGAGAGCAGGGTCCTCATAAATCCCCCTTTAGAGCAGGGTCCCCATAGATCCCCCTTTAGAGAAGGGTCCCCATAGATCCACCCTTAGAAAAGAGTCCTCATAAATGCCCCTTTAGAGCAGGGTCCCCATAGATCTATGGGGACCCTGCTCTAAAGGGGGATCTATGGGGACCCCTCCCTAAAGGGGGATCTATGGGGAGCATGGCCTGCTCTAAAGGGGATCTTTGGGGGACCCTGCTCTAAAGGGGGATTTATGGGGACCCTGCTCTAAAGGGGGATCTATGGGGACCCTGGCCTGTTCTAAAGGGGGATCTATGGGGACCCTGCTCTAAAGGGGGATCTATGGGGACCCTGCTCTAAAGAGGGATTGATGATGACCCTGGCCTGCTATAAAGTGGGATCTATGGGGACCCTGCTCTAGTGTCCCAGTAATTGCATTATATAACGTAATTGCATTATAGAATAGTAAAAAAAAGTCGCAGTTACTTTTCTGAGTAACTAATTACTTTTTCTATGTGGAGTCAGTAACTCAATTACTTTTTGGGAGAAGTAATTTGTAACTGTAACTAATTACTTTTTTAAAGTAAGATGAGCAACACTGCTTACCACTATAAAAGCATGTAGATATTTCCAAGGGCCTTCTTTTTTTATGACACAGAATAAAACGCTCGTTAAGGAAGGATGGCAGAGACCTCTCCAGAAGACCAACTTACAGTAACAGGTTCTCTAAGCTTTATCCAAATAGGATGGCTAGTGCATGTTTATGCACTGCACTTCCAGGAGTGGATGCTTCCTTCTAACGTCTGGCACATCAAGTGTCTTTGCCTTTTTATAACTCAGTTGCCTTTATAGAAGACTTTAATCCCAGAGAGAAATTGGGAAATTATTGAAGATCCTATGGATGGGAAAGTGGACTTGTTCATATCAGATGCAGGCCAGTACATTTTTATTCTGCGGCAAGAAGGCATGGACAGTGTTTATATTCCAATTCCAAGTACCTAGTTCACACCAGTGCAGTGCATTCTAGTGCAGGCAACAAAGTAAAAAATTTTAAATTGTTTCTGTATTGAACACATCTGGAAAGTGGCAAAACGCATTGAGAACGCATTGGACTGCATCAAAAACACTCATGCAGAAACACATCTGGAACGCAGAAGTTGTGGTGATCTGGCAATCATGCTTGTAGAGAAACTATACAGTGACCGTTTTTCCTGCCAACCAGCAACATTGTTCACTTCAACAACATATAAACTGTTTGGAAATGGCATTAAATTCAAGACTGGAAACTGCAAGGTTTGGCACGGTTTCTGGAGGAGTTGAACCTGGCAGATGGCTTCTGATTAATGCGTGGACAGACTTAGTACAAGCCTGGCACACTCAGCCACACCCATGAGAGCATTGTGATGACCTCACTGGAGGGCAGATATCAATTCCACACAAGCCTTCAACACATTCTATAGTGGGAGGTTATTGTTTGGTCAAACACTGAACAATGCAATTAAGTGAATGACCGGAAGAAAAGATGGGAATGTGGCCACAGACTAGTATGAGAAGGCAGCCATATTTGACTCAAGCCTATTGAACTTCAGAAGGGTGCAGGAGGTCAAGTCTTCTAGGACAGGCTGTAGATTTAACAGATCACAGTGGAGGTGTCTCAGTTACTTTTTCCATAAAATCAAGTCCAGAGCAAGTTGCTAAGATGGCTGAAATGTCTTTTTTGAAGGTGGGCTCAGATAGTCCTTCCCAGTTGGGGCCAGGAGGCCTGAGTGAAGTTGATGATTGTAGCCTCCTTCTGGAGGGTTTGGTCAACAATCCTTAAAGACCAGTGGGTCCAGAAGACAGTTAAGTGGGAGTACAATGGAAGATTCCAACGTTGAGCACTGAATCAATTTCTTTTACGACCAACAGATCTCAGAAGAGAGCATGTTTATTTGCAAGATTGTGTTTAAGAATTTATACTTGTCAGAATTAATAATTAATAATAATTAATAATATCTCGCTGTGCCTCCATTATGTCAGCATGTTGATACTGCTCTGACTATAACAGTATCTATTTATGGTTAATAATGAGCAAAGATCTGTGTGAAAGGAGAATCTCAACTTATTCCATAAATCTATATGTAGCGAGTTCTTTTTATTGAATAATTTCTTTTTAAAAGCATATACCAATCTTAGTGAAAACAGTCTACAGTATGGAATATATAAAAGTTTTATTCAAGAGACATGTAATCACGATAAATGATCAAACTTGAGATGACCCAAAAAGATATAACTTCACAAAAATACAAACTTCAAACAATTAATGCAATGTGATGTGTAGCTCAATAATGAAAGTGAAACTGAAACAAAGTTAAAGTGAAACGAAGGCAAGATTACCATTTCCCCAGATGTAGTAAAAACCATATTTTAGTATGCTATACAATCAGACCACAATTGTCTGCGCAATGCAAAACCTGATAATCACCTCACTGCAGATGAAGTGAGAATAAGCCATGCAAAACGGAAGACCTAAAATCGCAAATAATGCGCTTCATCTGATATTAATAAAAATGTTATAAAAATAAAAATCATCTCTTTAGAGAAAAATCTACATATGGTTTATACGGCTGGGATTGTACTCTCGTTACCCTTTAAAAAAGAAAAGTAAAACATTTAAGGCAGTACATAAACAATATTGAATAATAATCAAATAAACGGCAAGGCATAATTACCATATTTAAAATGGCCGCTAGCTTAGAATAGTAGTTACCAGGTTCCTTAAGATGGCTGCATTTCCAAGATGGTGGCCAATTAGGGAGGAGCTTCGTTTGGCGTCCCTCAAAGGTTCAGATACATGGCAGATTGAAAGGAAGTCTGTGTAGATGAGTCTATGCATAGCTGTTAGTAGTGTGTATGTTGTAAGTGTAATGTATATTGGGCAAGATGTGATGTGTCATGTGTCTCTCTCATCTGGGCTTTTATATGGTATAGAACAAAGGACTATTAAATTTCCCATAAGTTAAACCCATAAGGAGTGACATTATCCCCATTGGCTAGAACATCTTAACCATTAACTGGTGATGTCATAGGGTGACACCTCTTGGTTGACCAGTATATTAAAATTAAATAAAGATTTCTCCATTTAAGACTATTATAAAACAACATAATAATGTATCCATGCTTTCATCTACTAAATGTCCATTCAATCCACCAGGTATCTGAATAAAGAATTAATCTTGGTAACACTATTCTAATATTTAATATATCTTATGTAATATATATATTGGATTTTACTTTTTAACCCAAAGACTTCAATTACCGTAGTAGTCAGCAAAAATGTCAGTATTGCATTGCTCTTTAGTTTCAGTTCGTAGCAATATTTGCCTACAAATAAACTTCGAACCTTTATATTTACCAATAGCTTACAACCCAGACTTTCTAAATTAAACACCTGGCAAGGCCAGAAAAGTTTATGATGCTTTCTACGACTTACAATTTACAAATGGTTACTGAAGCCTGTTTTGACATACAGAGATGATTCATCAAACTCAGTAACGTTAGCTTTCTAGCAAAATATGAAACAATTATAATATATAACGCTTTCCTACATATTTATGTATGCTAGTTATATATACATTTCATATTTCAGTGTTAATACTATGTTACATATAAGATTATAACATATTTGTAAATTTTAGTTTTACATAGGTCTAAGCATAGAAAATACTTAACTAAGGATTTTAGTAAATGCTGACTAATTTTATGATCCCACACAAACAGGATTACCTTGGTATATTTTCTTAGACCTTATCTTAAAGAAAGTCAACAGACTATTGTCAGCTGGACTATATCTTAAAGTTTAAACAGACTATTTATTACTTTAGCTTAGGTCCACACAACCTGTTTGGGTAAACCTGTTGAATAGCCACTTTTTCTGCATAGGCACTTTTTGTTAAAGGAAATTTTAACCATTTAGTAACCTGACAGAAATGGATGTCATTGCTAATTCTATACAGAACAAAATATAACATTTCATTTCTATTTGTGAAATTAACCTCCCCAAATAACCCTGACATACTGCTCCAAGACCATCATGCCAGAGATGCCAAAGACATAGAATCATTTGGGTGCTTTTCTACTTGATTTTTCTAGTACCTAAGGCAGGAGCCTTCTGGTCGATTTCAGTTTTAAGGAATCGAATGTGTTTACACACACACACACACACACACCAAGAGGTTCAAGATGGAGGCCATGCAGACAGTCACAGGGATAGTTCAGCTGGAAGACCAGTTAGTGTTAATTGACCTGCCGACTCATACTCTCAGGTGAAGCCGAGCTCCAGAGGCATGTGGGATTTGCGGTGGCCAGATGTCCCTTCCAGTTCAGGTCTTTGCCTTTTATAGAAGTGGCATAGCCCCAGGAATCGTTTGAAAATCTTGTTGGCAGTGGTGGTACCTTGGGCCAGGTGGCACATGAGGTCATTTTCAATTTACCTTCTTTAGTCTATAAGCTGGGCTGTCTATGGATCAGAAAATCTTTGTGCCAATACAAATTCAGCAAGAACTGGAAATTTGGACATCGCTACTGTACTTTCAGGGCATGCCTCTCAGCCCAGGAGATAGGATGATTCTGATGGCAGATCCCAGTCTTTGGGGCTGAGGAGTACACAAGCTGAAGAAACCAATGGAATGCAGACTCCCCAATTATCTGGAACTGAATGTAACCTTTTCTGGCATTGCAAGCCTTTCAGGATCTACTTCAAAGGAGCTTGAGTGAAGTTGGTTGACAACAAGACAGCAGTAGCCTAGATTTCTTCTCAGGGGACACCAGAAGCCTTTTCCTGTTACATCTTGCAACAGAATCATTTTGCTGGGCAGCGAGCCACTTACAGTTAGTTAACGGTGGCCTTCTTGCCAGGAAAGCAAAATCAACTAGTGGTTTGGTTAGGCAAACGATTTTTCAACAAGTGCCTCAAACTAATATTGGCAAATAAGGCTTTCCAGCAGTAGTTCACAGAGAGAATCCACTGAACATGCAGCTTCGGATATTTGCAACAGGATACCAATGCAAAGGCTTTGTCATATAAGATAGGTTCACAGTGCCATGGAATTTTGTGTTTGATCTTTGTCTCTCGCCAATGTCCTTGAATATAAAGATGCTTGTGAAAATTTGGGACAGGACAAGTCCATGCCATACAAGTCACTTCCACCTACCGAGAAGGCCTTGACTTACACTGCTCCCCAGATGTCATCAGCACCGCCAAACCCATTTCTGGTCAAATGAAATCTTTTTAGGAAGGTCAGTGACAGCAACCTAATCCAATGAGACTACTTTAACAGCCTGGCTATAGAATAGGCCAGACTAGAGGTGCAGGGATTCTCATCCAAGCTTGCATAGACCTTGGGGTCCAGAGTACTGACCCTATATACTACATATGAGAGGATATGAAATGTTTGTTTTGTTTGCTCAGCAAAAGCTTTCTCTCCTGTGTTCCCTGCTCTAGTCAATATCCTGGACATTTTACAGTCAGCGCTAGAGGTTGGTCTGGCATACAACTCCATTTAAGGTACAATTCTTTACCTTATCTTTCACAGGCTTCAACCTGGTGGAAGAACCAGTTACCAGATGCTTTTTTGCAGGCGACAATCTACAGTGTACATGACCTTGAAGGAGATCCTTGTTCCCTCTGTAGGACTTAGGCTTGGATCTGAGAGCACTAGGGCACCCTTTGCTCCAATGGTTTCAATTCCATCAAAATTCCTCACAGAAAAAATGAGTTCTTCTGCAGTAACTACTTCAGACAGAAGGAGGTTTGAAGATTGCAACACTTTTCCTGCAGGGGCCCTTTGTGTCATTTCTTTTTTACCAGAAATAGTGATACTATGTCTATCTCCAGAGTTCAATTTTAAAGTGATATCCAGTTTCCAGCAAAACTGGGAAGTAGTCCCTCTGAGTTTCACACAAGAGTCACTGGATGCACAGCAGAAAGACTTCAGTTCCTTACACATGGGCAAGTTGCTGTGTACTTGGTCAAAGAGGAAAGTCGACAATCCTTCTCATTTAGCCATCAGGTTCTCAAGAGTCATCCACTGTTGGACTTCTAGGGTGATTACATTGGCATTCCGGAAGTACGCTTTTCTGCTCTGAAATGGTTGCACGCTTATTTGACTAGAGGGGTGGTAGCCTTTGGGGCAGTTGTGTCAGGATTTCTTGGAAGGTCATTGTAAGGCGGCTAGCTTTAAGTTCTTGTGCGGCCTTCAACCCTACAGATGTGCGGTCAGCAAGTTTGGGACTAGAGGGATTCATTCTTTTTGGCTTTAACAACTTTGACAACAAGACAGCAGTAGCCTAGATTTCTTCCCAGGGGACACCAGAAGCCTCTGTCTCTTTTCATGTGTTCTCTCCCGCTCTATATTCAGCTTGGGTATATCCTGTTGTGTGCTGACGTGAGGTGGGCCAGGAAAATGGAAAATTGTTATCATACTTACCATAATTTTCCTGTCCTGGCCTATCCTCACGTCAGCACAGGACTCCCTCCCTAGTGGCCTGTCGCAGGCTAGGTTATCGAACACTTCAGAGGAGGGGCTCCAGAGGAGGTGTTAACCGTTGTGTGCTGACGAGAGGATAGGCCAGGAAAGGAAAATTACGGTAAGTATGATAACAATTTTCCATTTTCTCCCACTTTTATCCTTCCCAATTGTGGGGTTAAATATTAGAGGTCACTGGTATTTTCAGATATGTTAGGCATCCGCTCCTGAGGAAGTGGAGTGAATCAATGGAACGCGTCAAGCTTTACAGAATGCAGCCCTGCCTCTAACATACAGTTTTTTTTTCACTCAGTCCATACTATGCAAGTCTATGGTGTGGGTGTATATATGAAATGACCAATACCTATGTATGTACTAACTGCAATGTGCTATGTAATGTGTTCATGTAAAAAAACATTTCAATATATTTTTTACCAAGTTGCTTGTCACTTGCCTCATCTAAAGTCCCCAACTCCTCCATTTATTATCAGAGATTAGGGATGGGGGCGCATGTACATATGTGCTTCATTTATAGTCCCATTATACCCCCCTTCTAACTAGTTTAGAGTGCACTTTAGGAGAATGGCTAGGATCTAGTGCAATGTCCCCTGAGATGTACCTCTTAGCATAAGCAATAAGTGAAGGTCTCTGTGTAGCAGCTGTAAAGGGACAGTCTTTAGTCCTTACTCTTCAGACAGACAGCTAGCATTGGGTCCCAGTTGTACCGTTGGTGCACATGAGAATAGTTCCAGCCAAGCCTGCAGGCAGCATTAAGGCTACTAGATGGCTGTATGGTCAGTTCCTAAAGGGATCAGTTTCTCTAGCAGCAGATAATTAATCCCCATAGCAGCAGCTCACCAGTCCCAACAATATTGCAGCTCACCATCCAACCACATGTAGTGATTAGTCTACACTCTGCTCTGCACCAGGTGACTCTGACTGTTGGCACATCAGGACCCAGGTGACTCTGAATCCTGCCATTATGCAGCAGTGGTGGTACATACTGGACTGCTTTCTCTGGGTTCCCACATGGCAAGCGGGAAGCGGTGTCCTCTACAGCCTGGGAAATTGCTGCTCTTTCCCCTCTATCTGGCAATCTAGCTCTGGGAAATGCAGTTCAATGGTCAATAGAAGTCTACAGTATGGCTCCCTTCCTGAACTTAATTTCCCACACTCTCCTGTGGCCAGCATAGAAGTCTATGGAGCTCCTTGACTTCCTAGTCCCCCCTGCTGGCTGGAGGCAGATAGTGGGATGAATCAACACATCAGTTCATTGATAGTGTTAAGAGCCTCTGTAAACTTTCATAATTTGTTCATTATAGCCAAGAACCTGGTTACACTTGCAATAGCTGACTGTAGCCCTTGGGCTTATAAAGGAATCTAACAACCAGTAGTTAAGTTCCATAGTGCTCATCCCTTAGCTGGTTGACATCCTGATGTTCTGCAACAACTTTAGGAAACTAAATGCAACTTGATGCTTATCCCATGCCCTGGGTAAATGAGTTGATAGAAGTTTTGGTCCCATCAAGTACTTTAGCAAACTTGATCTTACTAAAGGGTATTGCCTGGTTCCCTTAACAGATAGGGAAAAGACAACTTTTGGGACACCAGATTGGATATATCAGGGCCAAGTACCGACTTTTGGCTTATAGGGATGTAACACCTTCCTAGTTAGGTTGCTAGGATGTTAAACACATTTTTGGCTCCTCTGTAACCAGTGGAGCAGTTGTTCATTGCTTTGGGCTGTTCTGTGTTTCACAGGCTGCAAGTTTGATTGATTCGAATTGTAATTTAGATATTTCTAGACCATAGTGGGCTGGAAAGTCAAATACCCAGTCTGAATATTTATGGGACTCCAGACAATCAATAGGAAGGTGTGACCAGTAGGTGGTTGAAGAGAGCATAAATAGCCTGAGGCCTTGAGCAGAGCAGGTTTCTTCTTGTCTTGCTGGAGTCCCCAGGCTGAGGGTCTCTGCCCGTCTGGGCAGACTGCTGGAGGTTGCTTTGTGTTCATTATGGTCCCAGCTAAAGCTTAGCTGGGGGGCCTACTTCTAAAATTCTTATTTGCAAATCACTGAAACTTTCACCTGAGTACCTAGTCTGAGGAGAGCTCACTGAATGGTGCCTGGTGAAAGTTGAAAGGGGTCTGGCTGTCCTGTGGCATTGTGAGCATTAACCTCTCCCTCAATGAAGAGCGTTGGGTAGATACTGAAAGGAGACATCCAGTGATCCTGTGATATTGTGAGCACTGATCTGAGCTCAGGGCCCTATTGACTGTAATAAGAAAATTGTGTTTAAGACCTCAGAAAGGATGTTACATCAGGGACCAGACACCTTTATTCAAGGGATCTTTTTTACAAAATTATATAAATGACAGAACAAGTTTTAAAAAACTCCACCGTCACCTCCACGCAGTTGTGTGGTTTAAAAGACCACGTTGTCTTATATGACCCAGCTGTGCTCAAACATCGCACATGCAAACAAAAGGGCAAAACCACCCCCCCCCCCTCCCCGCACACACACACACACACACCTAGGGTCAGATCTGCAGCCCTGCTATTAATTACTGCCAATAGGAATTAAATAAGTGCAAGGAGGTAAAAAATGTATTGCTCGCCTATTTATGATTAATAAATTAAAACTTAATGTCCACAGTGTGCACTGTCAGTGCTAAGTCCTGGTATGGGTTCCAGCCGAGTGGGTGGTTGTCCACTCGGTTTAGGTGTGATACATAATGCTTTCCCTGCAGGATCAAAGAAGTTATGAGTACATTATTCACTGAAAGTCATTCAACTGCCGCTAAAGGATTTAGCTAGCAGATTAAATATCTGAAAGTTCCGAAGCAGAATGTGACATAGAAGTGCATGATCCATCTAGACCAGTAGATCCGCTCACCCATCTGCAATGACCAATTTGTCCTGGCTCCTGGATAGCCGGGGGAAGCTTAAACACTTTATACCTTGCCAGCTCACAGGTTAGTAGCTTGCTGCGGTTTCCATTGCGGGGGTCTAGCCACTCTGTAGTCTGGCTCACGGTGCCTTTACTGAGATCAGATCTTAGTTAAAAAAACAAACTCAGTTCTGCCATCTGTACTTGCTCGTGGATAAAGACTGTTCAGGAAGGCTTAGCAACGTTGGAGTATCCTCCTTCAAACATTCAAACATTCAGAAAACATTCAAACATTCAGTAAATCTGCATTATCCCATCTTACTCTACACTCCATCCAAGTTCTTCACCAATAAAAATCATAAAAAGGCACCCCATAGACTGATTACTGAGCCAGAATGAGTGGACTGTTGCTGTATGCCTGGCCACCTCTGCACTAACCTTGGGAAAAAACTGGTTAAATTAAAAAGCCTTCTTCAGGGGTAGTACTAAACAGGGCACAGGCTTCATTCCAAAGAATGATAGATCATGATCTTAAGCCCCAAATTGCATATGCTTAGGCATATCTAGAAAATGTTGTACGAAACCCAATATCTGGGGTACAGTATTGGTCGAACAGCGGGAGGATTTACAAATTTGTACAAGAGTAAAGTAACTGAATGCTGACTCCCTCCATTCAATGTAAAAAAAAAGAAAGAAAAACATTTGTAGCCATCATAGGGAGTGTTCGATACTATTGAAGGTTTAACTTAGCTACTAAAACAACTCCACTTACTGATCTTTTCAAAGGGTACAATGCAAGGGCCACAAGATGGTTTCTTGATCTGCAAGACTTTACATTTTATATAGAACACAGACCAGAAACCCAGAAAGAGAAAGCAGATACACTTTTACACCTCTACTGTATGTTGGCAAAATCTGCTCTTTCCTAAAGGTCCTAAAGGGGAGGGTAGGTGGGGCATTGGGTTGAAAAGTTGTGGAGGATATACAGTATGTGTGTCACCTATGTTACCAGACTGGTATTTGTGGATTCTACTGATTACTGGCATACTAATGTAAGCTGTGCAGTCTTTTTATACATTGATTTAAAATAATTAAGTAATATATGCAGCTAATAAAGCAGTACAGCCAGCCCTCCTGTACTGGGCCCAGGCCTCATCATTTCAAAAGGGGGGCCTGTGCACCTGATAAGCAGGAGGTCAAGCAGTACTCACTTATTGCTGACACATGGGACTCTTGTGCAGTGCTGCTGGCTTCTACTTTTCCTTTCCTCCTCTGGCTGCATTGCAGGAGGATCGGTTCTAGTATCTGCACCTCCTTCCCCCTGCTACCTGAGACCCCTGTGTTCCTCTTTCCCCTGCAGTGCTGTCATTTTTACCCCCTATCCTCTCCTGCCAGTGGCTGCTGAGAGCACACGGGTGTGTTATTTCAGGATGGTGAGCGTGGGGGAACCCACTACCCATAATGAACAATGTGAGCGGTCGGGTGCTCTTATGCTCTATTCACTTGAATGGGTCTTGTTCAATGAGGGTATCATTTCTATCATGGCTGCAAAGTATAGCATCGCGGGCGTTGCATTTTAGCAAAAATATAATTTGATATTCTCAGAGGAGTGGGCCCAGTCAGGTAGGCTGTATCAGCAGCCCTGTATATGTGTACAAATCTAATTGTTGTTTATTTGTTTGATGAAAACACTGATGTTCCCTCAAAACTTTGCTGTCCTGAAGAAGCTATAATTCAAGCAAAACATGTTGACCTTTTTAAAATTGGACACAAATAATCTGATTATACAGATAACTGTCATATTACCTTCTCTTTATGGTCATTTATGTCCTGTATTATTTGAGGGGAAAAAGTACATGTAGAAGTATCCCCCTTTTCTTTTGACTATTCAAAAGATTTAACATGTTTATAATAAAATATCTTTTTTATATACGTTTTTGAGTCTCATATTGTGCCTTTAAACTCCACAATTAACTGTACAAGTAATTCTTGTCTGTGTTTTTTTTTTTTTGCTATTGTTTATTGGATGTGGCACTTTTTGAAAGCTGCTTCACTTGACCACACCAGACACGCTTACGTATCTGTAATCCTGGGTCAATTTTATATCCTGATTTCCTTGTCATTTCCTTGTGCATTTTTCTCGTAAAGTGAAGACAGATTTTCCCAAAAGCTATATCCAGTTAATTGTGGGAAGACTCTGGCAACCAGAAAAACGTATATGCATACAGTAAGTCATGTGAAATGTAAAAATGACCAGTGAGGACAGCAGGCATTTGAAGAATTGGAGGAAAATTACCCCATTGATTTAAAGTGGTTGAAGGTTTTTCTTTCAAGTGAAGCCCCCCCACAGCAGATTTTCTCCTCTTTCTCTGCTCTCATAGACTTAACTGAACGCAACAGGACACATTGGCTCCTGCTGCTGTCAGTCAAACCCTATGAACAGAGAGTGGGAGGCGGGGCTGTGTGTGTGAACAGGTGCAAACAGCCTGAATCAGGAGCACACAATCAACAGGGGGAGGAGCCAGGAGCACCAGCGGGGAAACTGAGAGGAGGAAGAGCAAGGCTGCTCTGTGCAAAACCATCGCACACACCTGGTAAGTATGACATGTCTGTTTTTTCATAAAAAAAAACCCAGAAGCTTTACAATCACTTTAAAGGATAAGTTCACCTTTTGTAACATGTTACATCCATATTCAGGGTGTAACATGTAATATGTTACGATGCACCACTAGCCTCACCCCCCCCCCCATTCCTTCCTTTGACAGTGAGTGGGGGATCTTCTGTCCCGTTCGCTGTCACAATTTTAAAAACATGCACTCTTACCACCCAGCCACATCATTCATTCACAAAGTGCTGTGAATGTGAAAACTACAAGCACCAACAGCCTTTGTGTCTGTCAACTTCTCAACGAACAGCTTACACAGACTGTCTGCAGGAGCCTTGCATAGCACCCATTATCTGCTGATCATGGGTGCAATGCTTTGCAGGCTCATATTAAAAAAACAATTAAAATACAAATTTTTACCCAAAAATTACAGAGAAGAGTGGGTATGAATAAAAGTGTGGGGGTATAACGAACAAAGAGGGTAGTCATGAAAATTAAGGAGAATAATCATAGAGCACAAAAGAGTGGGCAAGGAAAGAATAGCAAACGTTGTTGCAATTATAATACAGGAGGCCTGACTCCTGGTGTGTGGCTATTTTCTGCAATTAGTCTTACATTGAACCACCATTGGCCATGCACCCACCTTGGAAGGGTGGATGAGTCATAGCTACAGGGCAATTCGTTGTTTGCAGGTTTTTCATACATACCTGATTAGAGTTCAGGATGGTGGGCATCTGTATAGTACCACAGACAAATTAGATATCACAAAAAGCTAAACAAATGGCATGATTGAGTAATTATTAAGTCAAGTCTAGAAATGTTTATAGTACACCTGTTCGCAATAAAATTAAGTAAGCTGGGCCAGGACTAAGATGCAGGCAGACGTGTCATCTCTTTGAGCATCAGCATATGATGAAAAAAAAACATATGCATTACAAAATGAATAGGCCCTATTGTGTGAAATGTGTTAGGGTCCTTTCACACGGGGCGGACCGTTTTTTGATCCGCTCCGGCACTTTTTTTTGTTACGGACACGGATGACACCTGTGTCATCCGGTCCGTATGTCCGTTTATCATCCCATCCGTTTGCGGATGATAAACGGAGATAACATCTATTTTTGCGTCCATTCCGTTTTTTTAAATGGAATAAAAATAGGGTTCTCTTTCGTTCAAAAAAAAGCTGAACTGATCGGAAAGGAAGCAAATCGGATGTCAGCGGATGGTGATCCGCTGACATCCGCAATCCCATTAAAATGCATTATGTAAGTTTTTCATCTGCAAAAAAAATGGGATGAAATACGGACATACGGAGCGCCCGTGTGAAAGGACCCTAAAATGACATATTTTCTGGGTAGGGACTACTGCTGTGGTTACAGTGGAATAAACTAGCGAATGCTGTGACATCATTGGTGTGTGGCTGTTTTGCATGTCTTCAGTGTTGAGGGCACAGTTTTCAAACCAGTACCTGGCTTCAGGAGACAGCAGGAGAGTAGGCTTGGAGAGCAGAGATGGTGCTCAATGTATTCAAATCTTGATTTCCTAAGTGGTATATGTAATGGATAAATTTCTATTTTAAAAGAAACTGTATTCAAATTAAGATTAATCTTAAACAAGAGTTCTTCGAAGGTCAGGTAATGGAAAAAAATTGTGCAAAAAAAATGAATTAATGTTTCAGATCTAATTGTATACTATTACCTAGAGCACACAACGGCTTTATCTACTTAATGCAAAGCTGTTATAAAGGAAATGCAGAGGCTGAAATTACTGAGCTTTCCTTCTGAAATGATATTGGCTTGGTTATTATGCTGGCTGTCTTGCTGCTGTACTTGGAAGAAAAGTAAGGGATAAAAGCCAATCCACAATTGTGTGTTTATGATCATTGCATTATTAGTTGTATCCAAATAATAGTGTCCCCCATTTCAGGAGTTTTATAAGTCTCCCTTTATCGGGGCTAGAATACAGTAGAGCTGAAATGTTGGCTGAATGATTGATGTATACAGCGAGGAATTCTCACAGAAGGCTAAAGAAACATCTGTTCTGAGTCTAAGTTTGTAAGCATTGGCTCATTAGTTGACTTGGATTAAGTATGTAGTGATTCAGAAAGTAACAAAGTCAATGGGTCATCACAATAGCCAAGCAACCAGCATATTTAGCAGGTCAGTAATGACAAACTTATTTTTCTCAAAACAAAATTACTTTAGCTTTGGACTATGTTATCTTTATTGTTTTGCTTGCCTTAGCTGTATGTTTGAAAAAAATAAATAAAAATAATAATATTTATATATATATATATATATATATACAGCCCTCAAAAATTCCACTCGCCTGCTTCATTTGATCGAATGATGAGGATGGCGAGTAAGGGCTGTGCTGTAAGAAAAGGGTGGACCCAGGGCGCAGAGCAGTGCGCCCTGAGCCCACCCATTGTGTGACAATAGCTAATGAATATTCGCTATTGTCACACGGATCCTCCTCCTGACCAATCAGGAAGTGGGTCCATTGGCCAAGGAGGAGGAGGAGGAGGAGGGAGACACAGAGGATTGAGGAGAAGCCGCTGCTGCAACAGGTAAGTGCACGCTGGTCTCTCTGCACGATGTGGTCACTCTGAATTTAAGGGGGCACGCTGTGGTCACTCTGCAATGAAAGGGGGCACGCTGTGGTCACTCTGCATTTAAAGGGGCACGCTGTGGGCACTCTGCATTGAAAGGGGGCATGCTGCGGGCACCCTGCATTGAAAGGGGGCATGCTGTGGGCACTCTGCATTGAAAGGGGGCACGCTGTGGGCACTCTGCATTTAAGGGGGCATGCTGTGGGCACTCTAAAGTTGTTGTTGTTGTTAATATTTTTTTGTAACTTAATTCTGAATAAAATATTTAACAGTGTAATTTTATGAGATATTTTATGAGGGCGTGTTTAGGGGCGGGGCAGGGTAGGGTTTGGGTGGGGCAACAAGTGGCGAGTAACTCTTAAGGCCTGGTTAATAGCTCATGACTTGAAATTTTGAGCCCTGTATATATATATATATATATATATATATATATACACACACACACACACACACACACTAATTTGTCAAAAGTATTGGAGCGCCTGCACACATGAACTTTAATGGCATCCCAGTCTTAGTCTATAGGGTTTAATATTGAGTTGGCCTATCCTTTGCAGCTATAACAGCTTTAACTCTTTTGGGAAAGTTGTTCACAAGGTTTAGGAGTGTGTCTATAGAAATGTTTGACCATTCTTTCAGAATCGCTTTTGCGAGGTCAGTTACTGATGTGGATGAGAAGGCCTGTCTCGCAGTCTCCGCTCGAATTCATCCCAAAGGTGTTCTGTCAGGTTGAAGTCAGGACTCTGTGCAAGCCAGTCAAGTTACTCCACCACAAACTCGCTCATCCATGTCTTTATGGAGCTTATTTTGTGTGCGGTCATGTTGGAGCAGGGAGGGGCCATCCCCAAACTGTTCCCACAAGTTTTAAATTGTCCAAAATGTCTTGGTATGCTGACGCCCTTGGAGTTCCCTTCCCTGAAACTATGGGATCACGCCCAATCTATGAAAAACAACCCCACACCATAATCCCCCTCCACCAAATGGTTTGGACCAGTGCACAAAGCAAGGTCCATAATGACATGGATGACATGGAATTAGAGCAGGGGACTGTGAGCCAGGCCTTCTTGTCCAACATCAGTGCCTGACCCCACAAATGCACTTCTGAAAGAATGGTCAAACATTCCCATAGACACACATACTGTATATATATATATATATATATATATATATATATATGAAAAAACACCACTACACAAATAACCAAGTCTCACAGTAGGTTACTAAGTGATCCTATGCGCTTAGGAGTACTGAAAATACCATAAAAAGATGCTGCTACTTAAATGTAAAACTGTAAATGAAAGATAAATAAATATTGCTGCACAAGGCAGCAATAATACTAAATATCTGTAGCGCAGGAATGGTGGTACCCTCTACCTACATCCAGTGAGACACAGACCCAGGAAAATATACAAGTGTGTATGTGACTGAAGAACGGCCAATATCACAGCACACTCGGCTCGCCCTAGTACTATGCACACACAATGAAACATAAAAATAAACAAAATGAGCATCCGTTAAAAGTCCATAAAAGTCTGTATGATATAAAGTTGATAGCACAACTTTTACGCTTATCAGCAGGATAGTAAAAATGATTTGTGATCTTTAGAGGGGGTCACCGTCAAACCCCACCAATAGGGTTGAGCGAACACGGACTGTATTGTTCGGGATCGTACTGGACTTTTGGGTGTACGGTACCCAGACACGGACCCGAACATTTCACTGTTTTACATATTACTGGTTTTAATGGCACTGTTTCAACAGCTGCAGGGCAGCCAATCAACAAGCGTTTAACTAGTGTGCCCTTAGAAGCCATCACAGCCATGCCTACTAATGGCATGGCTGTGATTGGCCAGTGCAGCATGTGACCCAGCCTCTATATAAGCTGGAGTCACGTAGTGCCGCAGGTCACTCTGCTCTAACTACTATAGGGAGAGGTTCCTGATGCTGCTGAGGGAGAGATAGGAAATTATTGTAGGGGCAGGTTGGAGATTTCTTTCAGGGAAAGAATAGGAAGAATCTTCTTTAATCAGACAGCGATCTACATCAATTTTATTGTGTGGGGGCGCAGTGCACAATCTTTTTGCCCTGACCTGAGCCCAGTGAGGAGGAGGGAGAAAAAAAAAACATTTATCAGTCTTTTAGGTTGGCGGCGTGCGGCCTGCAGCGGCCATGTAATGCAAGCTCAGTGCATATGTGTCTGCTTAATCTGGATTTAAAAAAAAAAAAAAAAACTTTTTTCCTTCATATATTACAGTGACATACAGTGTTTAGACACTGCTGTTCTAATCTGCTATTCAAAAAGCACCAATTTAAGGGGAAAATAAATATTTTTCAGTTTTTAGGGAAAAATCATTATTTTTCAGTTTTTTATTCAAATGGGTTTTTATTCAATAGCGGAATAGAACAACAACAGTATTAGGTGGGCAGCGTGCGGCGTGTAGCGGCCATGTAATGCAAGCTCAGTGCATATGTGTCTGCTTAATCTGGATTTAAAAAAAAACATTTTTTCCGTCATATTTTACTGTGACATACAGCGTTTAGACACAGCTGTTCTAATCTGCTATTCAAAAATCACTAATTTAAAGAGAAATTTTTTTTTTCATTTTTTCCTTTATATGTTAATGTGAGATAAAGCCTTTAGACACTGCTGTGTTATAATCTGCTCTTCAAAAATCACCAATTAAAGGGAAAAATAAAAAATTTTCATTCATTCGTTACTGTGAGATACACCCTTTGGATACTGTTGTTCTATTCCGCTATTCAATAAACACCCATTTAGGGAAAAAAAAAAATTGCGGCCTAGTCTGCATATTTTACTGTGAGATACACCCGTTGGATACTGTTGTACTATTCCATTTTTCAGTAAAAACCCATTTAGGGAAAAAAAATTACATTGCGGCCTAGTCTGCATTATGTTACTGTGAGATACACCAGTTGTATACTGTTGTTCTATTCCGCTATTCAATAAACACTCATTTAGGGAAAAAATATTAAATTGCGGCCTAGTCTGTATCTGTACGTGTGAGATACACCCTTTTAGATAATGTTGTTCTATTCTGCTATTCAATAAACACTCATTTAGGGGAAAGAAAGATATTAAATTGCGGCTTAGTCTGTATCTGTACGTGTGAGATACACCCTTTTAGATACTGTTGTTCTATTCTGCTATTCAATAAACACCCATTTAGGGGAAAATTTATAATTGTGCAGCTTTTGCTGATTATGTTACTGTGAGATACACCCTTTAAATTTGTTTGGCGCATCTCCTTCCACCACCGAGGATTGCAGGGCGCTTCCGTTTGCCTCCTGTTGCTAACTCCTCCTACTCCGCTTCCTCATCCTCATCCTCTACCGCCTCCGCATCCGGAGCAGTGATCATTTCCAAGGCTTTCAGGGCAGTCATTCACAAGTGGCTCCGAGGGAGGGTTCCTGCACCCACAAACGCCAGGTACACAATTGTCCATCAAGGGCACAGTTCTGGAGGATGACAAGGTGGAGGGTGAGGAGGAGGAGATGGAGGAGGAGGAACCATGTTCACAGCAGGGTGGCACCCAGATAACAGATAACAACAGATACTACACTTGATCTTAGCCAAAAGGTCGAGAAGTGATGCTGGTTGCATTCCCACCTGACAGCGGGGGGCACAGTGGAAGCACAAGGCGAAGGCAGAGAAGGAGGTCGCCAACGTAGCCAGGGAACCCCCAGCACCTCAGAAGGCAGGGTTAGCATGTATGAAATGCGGAAAAGCTTTGTCGACACACCACAACAACCATGACCACCAGCTGTTTTTTTTTTAAAGCCCTTGGGGTGTGTAAACAAGTGCACACCAAAAAAGTGAAACACAAAAAGTACACAGGGTGTACACATGGTCCCTGACCCTGATCCCCCGGGGCGCAAGGCTCCGGTACTTACACTGGCTAACTTGGCCGAAACCAGGCAGCCCCGTTCTTTAGGAGGTCTGCTGAAACAGACCACCCCAAGTACTAGGTGGGGCTCTCCCAAAGAGAGACCTCATGAGAGAGGGTGAACCAAGCCAGAAGGCCATATCCACCCCCTCCCAAGACTTTGGGGGACAGGCCCAAGGACCTACACCCTACTAATCACGCTGTGCAAAAATAAAGTGTACCACCGCAATAAAAAACACAAAATGTGAGACACACAACACACAAAAGTGGGGAAAGGGATAGTGGAGAAGTGCAAGGTTAGTGCCACGTTGCAATACTATGACAGGCCCTTCGGCCAGACATAAAAAATTCCTCTGGTCCTGACTCCTGAGCAAAAGGCCTGGCCCTAGAGGCAGGTGTGAAAAACGTGTGTAGGAAGTGCAGTCTCCTTGGTGCCATACTCATAGTGTTGCCATCCACTGTGAATTATGGCACCCTGGACTGCCACTCCAGGGGCACATACACCACAGGCTTTTCAGAATCCCGGTCCCTGGCAAGACCAGTGCAGCCCCGTCCCTACTAGAAGGCCTCAGAACTTAGACAGCTTTGGGAGAGCCCGGCCCACAACCAGGGACACATACCATTTCCAAGGCCAGACTCAACCCAGAAGGGGGGAAAAAAAACATTTACCGTTCCTTGCCATATACCATATACCATATACAGTTCCTTACCATTTCTTACGTACTATACACGTACTGAATGACGGGTCTGCCCCCTTCAACTTCTGGGTCTCCAAATTGGGCACATGGCCTGAGCTTGCCCTTTATGCCTTGGAGGTGCTGGCCTGCCCTGCAGCCAGTGTATTATCTGAACGTGTATTTAGCACGGCTGGGGGCGTTATCCCAGACAAGCGCAGCCGCCTGTCCAGAGCCAATGTGGACAAGCTCACGTTCATTAAAATGAACCAGGCATGGATCCCACAGGACTTGTACGTACCTTGTGCAGAATAGACATGTATACCGGCCTTACCCAGCCATTGTTGTATTTTTAATCTTTCTCACTCTTTTGGGGTATACCCTAATTTAAAAAGAAATTTAAAATTAAAAACAAAAACCAGTGTTGGCAACCTCGTCCTCCTCCACCGCTGCTTCCACAACCTCCTACTCCATATGGGCCTCGTCCTCCTAGATCAAGATGATTATTTTTTATTTTTATGTTATTTTAAGTTATTTCCCTATCCACATTTGTTTGCAGAGCACTTGCCATGCTCTTAAGAAGACTTTGCTGCCATTTCAAGCCCTCTAGACCTCTCTATGTTTTTGTTAGAGCCATTTTAGTGCTCAAAAGTTCGGGTCACAATTGACTTCAATGGGGTTCGGGATCGGGGTAAAGTTCGGGTTAAGTTTGTGTCACGAACCCGGACTTTTTTTTCAAGTTCGGCTGAACTTGCCAAACCCGGACATCCAGGTGTTCGCTCAACTCTCCACCACTGTGTCGGGATAGAAAGAATGGCCACTCACCAACTCTCTATGCCTACCCACTTACATGGACTAAGCTCACCCAGCTTAACATCAGTAGGTCAGTCAATGGTAATCCTCAAAAGTGAATATCCTTCATGCAGCCTCCACTGATGGTATTTCCCTCATAGAGAAGGAAAGAAGGACTGCCAATAGCGTGATAACGTTTCAAAATACGGATTTATTAAAATAAGATATTACACTCACTTGTACAATACATAATGAAAGCATGTAATACACAGGCTCGGTGATCACCCTAAGTCCGGTGTTAGCTCCACGCCGACCGCCAGGACAATCCGGGCCAATGGCTAATTGGGCCCAGTTTGGACATTGTCACTAAGGGGTGTACTCACTTTTGTTGCCAGCGTTGAGTTATTTTGAGGGGACAGCAAATATATACAAGCTGTACACTCACTACTTTACATTGTAGCAAAGTGTAATTTCTTCAGTGTTGTCACATGAAAAGATAGAATAAAATATTTACAAACATGTGAGGGGTGTACTCACTTTTGTGAGATACTCTGTATATATATATATATATATATATATATATGTATGTATGTGTGTCTGGTCATACTGTAATGATAAGTACTATTAAGCATACTATGACACCTAAAGACAGTACTTTGAATTATTTTAAGTAGTGTCACATTATATAATATATATTTTTGTAAACTAAACACTGCACATTGAATGGGATGAAGTTATAGTTATAACATTTTTTTGTTAGTAGTATTACATTTCAAGCAATCTCTGTTTGAAATTTAGTGCTTGCAGCTCACTTGGTTGTAACTTTGTTTCTTATTACCTACTTTAATCAAGTACCGTTTTTCCAGGGAGCCAAAAAGAGAAATATCAGCCCTCACAGAATTCCTAATAAAACTGAAGAAAAATAAGAGACAAAAAAGAGAACAACCCTCCAGAGAATTATGCTGTGAGATTAAACCTGTGCTACTATAAAACACGTTTCAATATCTCCTGCCTGTCACTGCTCCATGTGTGGATAGTCTTTGGATTTCCAACAAGCTCTTATTTCCCTCAGGTAGAATACTAATATAAATAAATGATAGAAAATTATCAAACCAATGAGACAAGTGGGCCTGTAGGATAAAGAGAAGGATTAATAAATTGAGACATGCAATATATTAGGACAGGAATCTGCCCACCCATTGTTTATTACTGCATGATCTATAGGCTATCTAACCCAATGAGATTTCTGTGATGTAGCAACTGAATGCGGGTAATTCTTATATTAGAAGCCTCAGCTGTGTAATAATTTCCAGCAGTGTTATTAGTAAATGCCCATAGGGTTTTGTTATGTAATGTTTTATGACTGTTGATGTACTATGCTGTCAGTAGAGGCCATTCTTGCTAGCCTCCTGCCATGGGTACTTCTGATCAAGCAACCCTCTTTTAGACAAAAGCACCAATGATGAGAGGAAATCTCAGTAGTCACAAACTTCTGATTTCACCTGCTTCAGGCAACCTTTAAAGAGTAGAATCTGCAGAGTTGGATACTGTGGTACAACCTGACAGGTAAATAGTTATTCTACAGCAGATCCCCTTTTACTGAGAGCGACAGCTTTATCCTGGGCAGTATCCAAAGATCACAGTGTAGAACCCACTGACCAGCTGTGCTGTAACCTTTTCACCCACCGTGCCACTCACTCCACTCTTCTTATACAGTGGCATTGCTACACCTGAGCACCCAAGTCCTGACGCCATAATCACCCACCATTTTTTTTTATTTGTCACCTGGGTTGCTGCAGCACCACCCCTCTCTTTTTTCAAACGTTTGTATGGGCATTTTTGAGTGTTTTTGTACAACAATTTTTAAAATGTTTTTGAGCTTTGGAGTTTTTTGTTAGCTAATATAGAACAAAATTATCTGTTTCATTATTTGTTGCTATGTTTTTCAGCTTTTCATCCACTTTTATTTATTTTTTATTTATTATTATTTATTTATTCATTTTTGAACGTTTTTTTTTGTAAGGGTATAGGGGTTAAAGGTTATGGTTGGGGGTTAATATATTTATTTTATTTTTTTATTTTGTTAGGTTAGGGGTTAGGATTAGGGATTCTGGAAAAAAGGGGGGGGGGATTTCTTGTGCAAGAAGGATAATGTGAAGTCAAGAGTGCAACCAGTACCTGGGAATGATAACTACTGTGATATTTACTGTAAGGTGTTATGTACTGGTGTAAACCTGGTCGGCGAAGGAGTGGGTGTTGGTTGGGGAGAGGAAGGCATTTTCCTGACGGTGATAGTGGACCCTCTCTTCAAACAAGTGTAAGGTGACCTGGGGGATTTACTGTTAAAGTCCCTTTGTTCCTTGTACAACTTCACAAACCCTAACGTGAGCCATGGTAAGGGGTCTAGGACCTGCATCCATGCATATGAATTCAGTTGGGGTATGGGTGGAATCAGTCCTGAGACTCTTTGTCTAAGTGGGACCCATCTGCATTTATCGGCCATGTGCAAGGGACATGCGTAGCCTGCTTACATACACAAGTAGCATGCAAAGGCAATGTTTTGTTATCTTTTAATGTTTTATGTTGTGATCTGCCTGTCATGGTACTAAAAATGATTTTTATATATACCTTTATCATCTAGGTAGGACCCTTAAGGTCCCTCCTATTGCTACTGGTCGATAATTGTAAGTATTTATGTTATTTAGCTATTAATTTATGTTACCCTAAAGTTTAAATAGCATTTTTATTTATTGTGTATCACCATGGCACCCACACTCCAGGTCCGCCTGCGCCAGCATATATCAATTCACCTCTTCAAAGAAGAAGCCTGATGAAGGAGTACTCATGCTTCAAACGAGTGCCACGCCCACTGACCCTGCACCCAGAAGTGACGTCACCCATGCTCCCGAGTGTCTCAGAGCACTGTCAAACGCCGCCAAATTCCTAGGAAGCGCTGGGAGCCACAAGCGTAGCCGGATCTGAGGCAGATCCCACAGCCCAGACACACAAGCATTTCTCCTGGGGCAGAGCGGATGATCCATATCCTACTACATGCTGGTTTTTACCTTCCTTTGTTAGTGTAATTCTTATGTTTTTATTATTAAAATGCCTTTTCATTCAATACCCCTAATGTATACTACAGTATGTATACTGTGACATCTGATCTTATTTGGGAATGTAGTTCGAACTGGTTTTAACTAGTTTTTAGGCTATATATGACTGGAAGACAAAGGATCATTACAAAGGATTATTTGAGCTTACTCAGGATATTGAGCAAACGATATGCCTGTAAAAAGGAGAGAAAGGACTATCGGCTCCAGGAATTTCGAAAGAAATTACGGGCTCCCCTAGATTGGAACAATGCAGTATTTTATCGAATTTGTCATCTGTAATACATCTTTAAACCAAGCTAAGTAAATTCCTGTTATCATTAGACTTTCGAGTTGTCTGAAATTATTGCACTACTTCCACATATCTGAAAGGTTAAACATAGGAACTTGTAAGTAATAAAGTTTAGCCCTTTATTACAAGAACTCAATCAGAATTAACCTTGCACAGGTCTGACTTTAGTAAAAATTAATTCCAACTGGTTTCTGTAGGTCACTTTACCTACTGATTTAATACTTAAGCCCCGTACACACGTACCGATCGTCGGCCGAACGATCGGCCGTCTTTTGTCCAGGGCTGTCGTGTCTGTTGAAAACTGCAAAAGACTGCACACGAATTTTGTCGGCCAACAACAGCCGACTGCAGAAGTGATGTCATGTGATGGTTAACTTTCCTTGTCTTTTTTCTTTTCTGAGCATGCCCAGTCTTGCTAATCTGCTGTCTGTCAACCAAAATCTGTACTGACTGGCGAACAATCGGCCGTTCTGGTGTTGGCCAACAAAAATTTTAATGCCTGCACGACAGATTCTTTTCGGCCGAAACTGTGCTGTCGGCTGTCGGAAGCATCATACTAACAAGACGAATATTTACGGCCGACAATCGGTACGTGTGTACGGGGCTTTACTCAAATATTTGATCATGTTAAATTCAGTCTTGGTCCATGATCCCTTATCCTTCTTATCCGGACAGTGAAATGTGTACTATCTGGAAAATTTCTCAATAGTTTAACTTACATTTTTTCTGAATGTTTTAAAACCATTAGTTCCACAATAGCATCAACCATATTTTAGTAACATTATTAGTGCACTTATAAGATGTGTTTAGATTTACCTACTTAACATTCATAGAAATCCTTCAAAATTTTTTTGGCAGCTATTTCCAAGGATATAGAAAAAAATTAAAGCCATAAAATATCCTTTCTAATGTCATCATTCAGAATTAATCTATGCTGTTTAATGTTGTGATCTATAATCCACTGTGACATATTTATTGGCAGAACATGGAATGGTGATGAACTGGGATAGAACAACCAACTAGAACGCAAATAAAATATTCAGAATTCACTGAAAACATACCTCCCATTGAGGTACTTATGAAAAAAACTGGGACACAAGAGCAAATTAGGCTATTATTGGAGTAACCGAGTCAAAAGTATAATTTTTAGTACAAAAAATTAAAGTCCACTTTTAGTGAACACGTCTTTTAATAAATTCTTCAATCAATCTGACTGCAAGTTGCCATGTTAAAAACCTAAAAAGGGAGTAGGGCTAAGCGTTCAGGAGACAGATGGACAAACACGTATCAGATGCAACTGTATGAACTTCCTGGGAGTGGAAGCAAAGTAATACAAACCAAGGACAATAATTAAAACAGCGTACTGAAATTGAGCAATAGTTAGTAGCCAATGATGTAGGAAAATCTTGTCCAAGAAGAGTTTAAAAAACAATGCAATGCTGTCAAATATTGAAGAATAAAAGTAAGTCTTTAATAGTTACAAAAGTGTGTAACAATATAAAAAACAACAGCCATATGGCAGTATAGGCTCATGGGTATATCAATACTATCTCACCGGACCCATTCTAATATCTCCTGGTGGGATGTAGAGAAAACAGTGTGGTTGCAGATTGCCTGCTCGGTGGTCCCGGAATGAGCAACAAGGTAGCGCTAGTAATTGACCCGCAGGGTGCTCGAATCTCTGTTGTACACGGACGCTGTCCACAAGGTAACAATCACAGGTAACAATCAGTATGGCTGCTCTCTAAGGCCACAATGTCCACGACCAAGAGTAATGTCACCATTTGGCCAGATATGGCATCCTTGGGACCACGGTGTAGATGGTGGCTTAGAAGACCCAAAAAAGCCAAACTGATGGATAACACATTTCAAAACAAAATCTTCTTTATCAAATCCAAACAATGAACAAAGGAAGTCTATTTTATACACAACCCTGGGGGCAGAAATAGGAGGGCCTGGGAGGTGAATATTCTCCACCTTAAACCAGCAATCTCATCTTTAGTGTGTGGGATCTGTGTGCTTCCCTTCAGCCCAGGGAATACTGTTGTTGCACTGCACATTGAACTGCAGCCTGAACTGTGAATTGCTTCCTTCCTTATTAAATTATCGAGTTGCTGTTTATATTCAAATATTTGAAGTTCAGCGACACCCTAGGCCTAGCTTTTCCACCACTAGTGTGCACCAGCAGCATAGCCTCCAATATTTTTAGCAATAACCAAAGGACCTGCCTGTTGCCACACTATTAGGTGGGAAGGCTATTGTTTATGCTGACCCAGGAAAAGGCTGATATTTTTATGACCGCATGTCTATTGTGGAATCATCTGTACTTTAACTGGATACTTCACACTGCTGTTCAGCTGAAAATGTGTTATTCTTTTTTTTGGTTCATTATTGCAAAATTATATTAAGTGACCTTGCTAATCTGTTTCATGTATAATTCTAAGGTTTCACCACTTGGTGCCACAAAGCTTGGGAGTTGCTACCTGTTTGTGTGAGCATAACCTTTAGTGTCAGAGGGGCAGAGGCCTTTAGCAAGGCAGAGGCAGGAACAGAGGACCCAAAACAACCAATGGCTCGGGGTGTAGAGCTACAGTTGCTAGGGGGATTTATCTCTCAAAACCTCTGCAGGGCCAGAGGATTTCCCAGGACAACTATGGTCCTGCAATATTCTTGAGAAATTTGATGAAAATGTCTCTGTATTTAGGGATAAGCAACTGATTCACAGCAGTGAGAATATGCAGATCCACAGGCTCATAATGTGTAAAATATAATAATGCAACCTCCTTTGGCTAATGATGTAATGACAGAAATGAATAATGTGTTTGATATGCAGCCACCAGATACGTCTGTGTCTCCTTGGATGGATGAGTCAGTACTACAGAGTATCTTTGACTGGAGCACAGAAAAAAACGTAATTATCGCTAATGGAAAAGGGCTCTGTGTGTAACCGTGGGACCTAAACTTATTCTGCTGTTCCAGATCAGGGGGCTGTTGAATTGTTTCTATAGCAGCAATTATTCCTCATGGGATGGAAGCTCTAGCGTTAAGGTGTGGATATAAGGCACCGATACACTGTCCAGTCCTGCCCTTTGGCTGCCTGTGAAATTCTAAGAGGATGAAAGCTGCTGGACGATGCACTTAATGCTACCAATGTTTAGGGCAGTATGTGCTCATGTTCTGGGCATTCATCCCTGGGCACATACTACCATAACCTTTAGTAGCATTCAGTGTATCATCCAGCTACAGCAGCTTTCATCCTCTAAGTTTTGCAGGCTGCTGCACACTGCCTTTCACCTGCACCTATACACAGAAGTATCATGCATTGGGGCTCAACACCCAGTATGCAGACCTAAAATCAATGAACCAGAACCTGAACCTGAACCTGAAAAAGGATTCACAGAAAAGAGCAGCAGTGAGAGCCAGATCTAATATTTCAGCCAGCAGCAGATTATGAACCGCAAACCTTGAAACATGGGGAAGTGGAACAGGTGCTAGAAAAAGAGGAGTGTGCAGCGATAGTTGAAAACATGTCTAGAACTCAGATAGCACAACCCCAGACCACCTTATCAGAACAGATAAGAAGTAGGAATAGAGGGAGAACATAGAACATGGTGGGGAAGAGCAGAAGCAGCAGCTTGGGGAAAAAGGTAGTGAGATGATTCAGGAGTAGAAAAGATTCAGAAGTCTTCTTCAAAAGTCAGACAGAAGATTTAAAGTCAGTACTGCTGACATCAAGGAAATATGTAATATGTTGCTGGTTGGTATAGTGGGGGTATAGTGGGAGAAGGCCCCCTACAGATTCAGGAGGGTTGTTCAGGGAGGAAGTTCTCATGATCTAGGCAGCTTTATGGAAGTAGGACGACACCATACATAGGCAGAAAGAGACCCCTGTGACTCCAAGTAAAAGGCACTTATGGAAGCATACTCAAAATAGGACCTGGATAGGTCTTTTTAGAACTCAGGACAGTGTAGAAGGGTCCCCTTTAGTGAGAAGGGAAAAAATTATGACAGGCAGGAAGGGGTGGTGCCATAGCAAGGGTTACGAGTGTATGTGTTCCATTACCTATTTTCAAACATGATGAGGGGATATGTGATAGGGCTATGCCAGGTCGTGAGGTAAACTGGCAGTTTTATGAAGCCTGGTCAGATCCCTGGAGCTTGAAAGCTTTCCTGAGTATTGGGTCTGTGTTTTAATGGTGACTAGGATCTGCTGACCATGCAGCTGTTCAGGACCTCGCTCTTTGTGAAAGTTCATGATGCTGCAATGGAGAAGCCAGAGGTATACATGTGTGTTGCCAGTGCTTTTAAAGCTTGTGGGAAACAGGCAGAGGCCCTAAGCATGAGGGATAGAGCAGTAGTGCTGCAAGAGTAAGGCTGGTCATAGATGAGTCAATCTTTTTTTCTTTTTTTTTTTTCAGCAAGTTAAACCAAAAAATAAAAATAAAACAGACCGAATTTCTCCATCCACACACTCTGTGTGGATGCAAGAATCCTCTCTGCTGTGTCTTTGTATTCTGACAGTGGGGACACTTCTAAAGCCCTCAGCACTGATCAAGTAGACATTTTCCAGCAGTACAGTTGAACAGAAGGAGATCAACTTCTATTCAACCACAGTGGCCATGAATGGATTGAAATTTTGGCTGATTCCTGCTGAATTGACTGAATGTTGATCCTTGTATGGCTAGCTTAAGCTACCAGATTGACTGAAGCTTTTGTGTTATTTTGTATCATTGGAAAAGGAGTGCTGAAAACTCCTGTGTAGATTATTTTTGTGTCAGACCTGAGTAGGTTAGTAGGAGGCCCTACATAGGCTAGGAGGCCCTAAAAAGAACTGTTGAGAACTGTGCCTTTAATGTTCCACCATTTTGTAGCTGGTTCCCATACAATATACTCAGTACTTAGTTTGGGATGTTTTTTTTCTGGAAATAAATTACACTGTAATGTTGGTTTCTAGATTAAAACATTAATGTTGGTGGTGCTGTTCAAAAAGGGACTTGAGGCCAAATAAATGAATACTGGGAATGTAGACCAAACAATCCTTAGTGGGCTTTTTTTGTAGAAACAAATGACACTGTGATGTTGATTAGGGATGATCAAACTTTTCAAAAGTTCGGTTCGGCCAGAACATCCGAACTTCCCTAAAGTTCGGCCCGGATTTCAGAGCCCCATTGAAATCAATAGGACCTGAACTTCGGTAATCAAAAAACACAATTTTGAAGCCCTAAAACCCAATAAATGCCCCTAAAAAGGGCCTAGGGTTCTGGGTCATGCCCCATGGACTATTAATCACACAAAAAAAAGTTCTTAAAAATTGTCATTTTTGATAGAGAGCCAATTATTGAAAAAAAAAATACATTTTCTTTTGATTTAGTGTCTGGGGGGTCTAAAAAGTGTACCTGTGAAGTTTCAGCTCTGTAGCATGTCCAGAACCAGGAAAAAAAAGATTGTTTGTATTAGGTCACTTATAGAACAGGGATATGTCTCCGCTATTTTCACACCTTGCGGGTTTAGTAGCAAGCGTTTTTTTGGGCATTTTTTGGGGGACTTTGGAGGCATGCAAAACATCTGAACTTCTGTGTAGGGGTATATATACATACACCCATGTCTGTATATATACACATACACATATATAGGTGTGAAAATAGCAGAAATCTATGCTTGCGCTAATTCACACTAATATGACTTCTCTCCTATAACACCTATATATGTGTATGTGTATAAATACATATAAGTGTGTGTGTATATATAACCCTATACAGAAGTTCAGATGTTTTGCCTGCCTCCAAAGACCCCAAAAAAATGCCCAAAAAAAACGCCTGCAAGAACACACCTGGGCATTTTTTTTTGGCGCAGGCATTTTTTTGGGGTCTTTGGAGGCAGGCAAAACATCTTAACTTCTGTATAGGGTTATATATACACACACACACTTATATGTATTTTTACACATACACATATATAGGTGTGATAGGAGCGGAGACATATTGGTGTTCATTATTTCATTAGCGCAAGCATAGTGTTCTGCTACTTTCACACTATATATGTGCATGTAAATTTATACAGACATGGGTGTATGTATATATATACCCCTACCAGACTTGTATAAAGTACTCGAAATTTCTACTTGAGTAAAAGTACAAGTGCTCGATCAAAAAGTGACTTGAGTAGAAGTGGAAGTGCTCGCAGAAAAAGTTACTTAAGTAGAAGTACTAAAGTATTCAACATTTTTTTTACTTAAGTATTGCAAGTAGTTTTTTCAAAAAATTTGCTACTTAAGTACTAAAAGTAAAAAGTACCAGTAGTTTTGAAAAAAAAATTCTACTCAAGTACTGAAAGTAGAAGTACAAGTACTGTGTTATGTAGTTATTAAAGAAAGAAGTCAAAAGTTTGAACATGATATTGTTTTTTATTATTTCAAATGATTAACCTGTGTTTGTTAGTAGTTTCTTGATGCACTTTAAGCGCTGTAGCACCATTTATTTGTTTGTTTCATATTTTCTTTTTATTGGAAAGATTTGGTATAGCAGCTTTTATTATACACAGCCTTTATTTTCGTATGCGCTGATTTACAAATGACATTATACACATTTTTTTGAGCTTTATGAAACCTGCCATCTACTGTTCTGGCAGTGGTAATTTTTTTAAAAGTAACGAGTAACTATGCAGCACAAAAAAAAAATATCGGAGTAGAAGTATCGAAATCATCGAAAAAATGTAGTGAAGTAAAAGTAGAAGTAGGAGAAAAAAATTCTACTCTAGGAAAGTACAGATACCGCATTTCGGTACTTAAGTACAGTACTTAAGTAGTTCTACTTCGTTACTATACATCTCTGACCCCTACACAGAAGTTCAGATGTTTTGCCTGCCTCCAAAGACCCACAAAAAATGCCCAAAAAAAACGCCTGCAACAACACACCTGGGCATTTTTTTTTTGGCGCAGGCATTTTTTTGGGCATTTTTTGTGGGTCTTTGGAGGCAGGCAAAACATCCGAAATTCTGTATAGGGGTATATATACATACACCCATGTCTGTATATATACACATACACATATATAGGTGTGAAAGTAGCAGAAACATATGCTTGCGCTAATTAAATAATTAACAGGCATATGTCTCCGCTCCTATAACACCTATATGTGTGTATGTGTATAAATACATACAAGTGTGTGTGTATATATTCCCCTATACAGAAGTTCAGATGTTTTGCCTGCCTCCAAAGACCCCAAAAAAAATGCCCAAAATGCCTGCGCCAAAAAAAAATGCCCAGGTGTGTTGTTGCAGGCGTTTTTTTTTGGGCATTTTTTGTGGGTCTTTGGAAGCAGGCAAAACATCTGAACTTCTGTATAGGGGTATATATACACACACTGATATGTATTTATACACATACACATATATAGGTGTTATAGGAGATGAAAGATTGTATTAACATGCCTTATGATATTTCAGATATATATTTCAGTTTATGCCCATCCTGTGATGAAATGTGGGCCCTTGCATTTACATTGTAACGAGCTAGACGGACAACCATTCATAACAACCTTGGACAGCAGACAGCTGTATTTTGCATATAGATGAAAAGACATTGACATGTTCAACACTTTTCCTTTCATTCATTCAGACACTTAACGAGTTAAGGCTTAGCATTTAGATTACAAGACATTTTGCATAGAGACTAACACCACCATAAACAATTGACAATTGCTTACATTAACACAGACAAGCTGAACACAAGACGGACCGATACTACAACAAAACACCTCATATTGACACAAATGCATGGCGAAAGCAAAGGCCCTTTTATGTACTATTCTGTCTGATATGTGCTATTGACTGATGAAGTGTAAACCGGTTTGGAGCAGTCTTTCCCGCTCAAAACATGCCTTAAATATGAGCTTCACGTGCAATAAAATTAGTTGTGACTGCACTACGTTTGAGTGCTATGTGTTGTCATAACTCCCGGCCGGACGGGGGTGAATTCACTATCTAGAAAGGGGGGTTAGCAACTGAAGGGCTGTAATATCATCGTGATTGCCTCCTGACAAGATTTGAGCTAACAGGAGAGAAGCCATATTAGTGTTAATTAGCGCAAGCATAGATTTCTGCTATTTTCACACCTATATATGTGTATGTGTATATATACATACATGGGTGTATGTATATATACCCCTACACAGAAGTTCAGATGTTATGCCTGCCTCCAAAGATGCCCAAAAAATGCCCAAAAAAAATGCCAGCTACAAAAACGCCCAGGTGTGTTTTTGCAGCTGGCGTTTTTTTGGATCTTTCTATAGGGAGCACAGACCTGTAGGAAAAGAGATCACTGCAGAAATCAGCCACAGTAACCTTTGCTCAGTTGTGGATCTTTCTATAGGAGTCTCAGACCTGTAGGAATAGATATCACTGCTGATATCAGCCACAGTAACCTTTGCTCAGTTGTGGATCTTTCTATAGGGGTCTCAGATCTGTAGGGATAGAGATCACTGCTGATATCAACCACAGTAACCTTTGCTCGGTTGTGGATCTTGCTATAGGGATCACAGATCTGTAGGAAAAGAGATCATTGCAGAAATCATCCACAGTAATCTTTGCTCAGTTGTGGATCTTTCTATAGGGGTCTCAGACCTGTAGGAATAGAGATCACTGCTGATATCAGCCACAGTAACCTTTGCTCAGTTGTGGATATTTCTATATGGATCTCAGACCTGTAGGAATAGAGATCACTGCAGAAATCAGCCACAGTAACCTTTGCTCAGTTGTGGATCTTGCTATAGGGATCACAGACCTGTAGGAATAGAGATCAATGCAGAAATCAGCCACAGTAACCTTTGCTCAGTTTTGGATCTTTCTATAGGGATCACAGATCATCCATCTATAGGATTATAGATTACATCAGATATCAGTGAGAGTATTGATAATCGGTCACTTGCGTACATCTATAACCACCACAGCTCATCTATAGGGCTATCAATTACATCATATCAGGTCATTGAGTATCTATTGTTCAGTTGCGTATACCCTATATTGATCTGTATAAACATCATGTCCGAAAGGCCGACAAGGAGAGGCCGACGCTCACAGGCCACAAAAAGAGGGCAAACAGCCTCTGTGTCCATTGAGAAAAGTGGTGGTCATAGTCGACATAGTGCATCCTCTGCAGGCGGGGCACGCCTGTCCTTTATGTCCGGTGCTGCCCATGCTATTCATCCACAACATGTGGAAGAGTTGGTGGAGTGGATCAATAAGCCATCCTCATCCTCCTCTTCCTCTGACACCCACGCTCCCAGCAGTTTGCCTTCCACCGCAGCTACCAAAGCAGTCCATTCCACAGGCTCCTTCTCCACAGCTACTGCTTCAGTTGTCCCACCATCATGCACGGAGGAGTCACCTGAACTATTAGATAATAGTGTCAGTGACATGCTCCTGGAGGATGCGCAGCAATTTGAAAGCGGTGATGTTGGTTCCCAGGTTGATGAAGGGAATAACATGAGCCTAGAGAGCGGGGGTGACAATGACGGACAAGAAACCAGTAGTCATGTTGCCACAGCTGAAGCATATTGCCAAGTTTGCTCCAGTGATGAGGAGGGAGGGGATGATGAGGTCACTGACTGTACTTGGGTGCCTGACAGGATAGAGGAGGAGGGGGAGGATGAGGAGGATGCACAACTCCAATGAGGCAGGGTGTGCTACAGGGGCTGCCATAGCAGTAGCCAACCTATTGCATCACAGCACAGAGCTCCACAGGTGCAGGGTGCTGCAAAATCCCCGCGGACTCCAAAAAGTTCATTAGTGTGGGCTTTTTTCAGCATCTGTGCAGTAGACGCCAGCATTGCTGTTTGCAACATCTGTCTAAAGCGGATGAAGCGTGGCCAGAACACCAGCCGCTTGGGCACCACATGCTTGACAAGGCATATGACTACCTGCCATGCAGTCCGTTGACAACAACACCTGAAAGAGGCACCAGATCAAAACAAACATACATCACCTTGCTCCTCATCTACAATCTCTAACCCTACTATACCTCATGCCTTCTCAAATACCAGCATTGAGAGGGATGATGGTATAGCAATGAGTGGCACAGAGACTAAGTTGCACCCAATCTGCTAGCAGTAAACCACCGCTTGATTTGAGCAGCAGGCAAATTTCACTTCCCCAGTATTTGAACCATAGAAAGAAATACTGTCCCAGCCATCCACATGCTCAGTGTCTTAATGCTAGCTTGGCCAAATTGCTAGCATTACAGTTGCTGCCTTTTTCAGCTGGTAGACTCGGTTCCCTTTCGCAAATTTGGGGAATGTGCTGCATCACAGTGACAGTTCCCAAAAAAGGCATTTCCTTTCGCTTAAGGCCATTCCGGCTCTCTACCATCATGTGGAAGGTAGTGTTTTGGCCTCTATGGACAAAGTGGTCAGCAGGAAGGTGCACATTACTGCTGACTCTGTCCAGCAGGCATGGACAGGGACATTACATTTCTTTCACGGCGCACTGGGTAACCCTGCTGGCAGCTGGGAAGGATGAAGGACAGGGTTCGGTCTTGCAGCTTGTTTTGCATGTAAACCTCCAAAAAGCTGGTGCTGGTTCTGCCACATCTGGCTACTCCACCACCTCCTCCTCCTCCATGTCCTCTTCTGCTCAATTCTCCTCTGCAGCAGCAGTGCTCCCTAAGCATTCAAGGGGCTACGCAAGCAGTCAGGCTAAAAGATGCCATGCTGTGCTTCAGTTGGTCTGTCTAGGGGATAGTAGTCACACTGATGCAGAGATTCTCTAAGCTCTGCAGGGGCAGGCTCAGAGATGGTTGATGCCATGACAGCTTGAGCCAGGAATAGTTGTATGCGACAATGGCACCAACCTTCTCTCCGCCCTCCGACAGGGACACTTGACACATGTTCCATGCTTGGCACATGTTCTAAATCTGGTGGTGCAGCGTTTCTTGACCAGATACCTGGGCTTCCAAGATCTCCTGAGGCAGGCCAGAGAGTCTGTATCCATTTCCTTCGTTCGTTCAATGCCAGTGCTCGCTTATCTGTCATTCAAGGGGAATTCAACCTGCCCACCAACCACCTAATTTGTGACATGCCCACCAGGTGGAACTCAACATTGGAAATGCTGTAGCAGCTGCACATGCAGCAGAGGGCCATCAATGAGTACTTGTGTGAGTATGGCACAAGGACAGGGTCAGGGGAGCTTACCTTTTTTTTTGCCACGCCAGTGGCTTTTGATTAAGGATGCATGCATCGTCCTGTCACCATTTGCGGAGGCCACAAGGATGGTGAGCCGGGACCATGCATGCATCAGTGACACTATCCCGCTAGTCTACCTGCTGGAGCACATGTCGTGCGGAATCATAGACCGGGCACTTGAATCAGAACAGCGGCAGGAAGAGGAGGACTTCCTTTCCTCACAAGGCCCCCTTTATGCAGATATCATTCCTGCAGGGCCACAAAACACACAGGAAGAGGAGGAGGAGGATAAAGATTTCGGCAGCATGGATGTAGAGGAAGAGGATAGCATACAGCAGTCTTCAAGGGATGGTTTTGATTCCCCAGAAACCACAGGAGTTGTTACGTGGTTGGGGGGAGGTTGATCCTGCTGAAAATGTCATCCTTAGTGACCCAGAGGACTCAGAAGCTCATGCCTCCTCCAACTTATGATGCATGGGCTCCCTGATTCTGCAAAGCCTGCGAAAGGACCCAAGGATTCGTGCCAAGGATTCGTGCTATCAAGGAGAGGGATAATTACTGGTTGGAAACCAGTACGCTGGGAGGTCAACATTCTCCGGACGTGTTTCTGAGGCATAGTTTAGCCAAAGGAGGACCGGTGGAGAAGGCGGCCGGCTGACCGATCCCTTTAAACAGTTCTTTTGTCCTCAGCAGCACCCAGGGCTGTTAGGTTTAAGCAACCATCCTGCATGATTATCTAGGTGCAAGAGCAGACTTGGAGACCTTTCCAGCTGCGCATCCACTGGCTTACTGGGCCTTGAGGATGGACCACTGGCCAGAACTTGCTCAATATGCAATGGAGCTACTGACCTGTCCTGCTTCCAGTGTGCTCTCCGAATGGACGTTCAATGCCGCTGGAGGTTTTGTGATGGACAGAAGAGTGCGTCTGTCCACAGACTCTGTTGATCAGCTGACTTTCATCAAAGTTAACCAGTCCTGGATCAACAAGAGCTATCAGGCCCCTGATGCTGATGTAACAGATTGAATTTGCTAGGGGTCTGCCATCCCTTGAAGACTGCATATGCTGCCTATCCTATTCCTCTAACTTGATTCTGTTAGCTTCCAACAATGTTTTTGGTTTAGGTCACTACCAACCCCCAAGGCCTAATTTTTCTGCACTTGTATGACAGGTGCATACAATTTAAATGTTGTATGTCATTTTTAACAGCAGGCCCTGTCCCTGTGCCCTGCTAACTGTGAGGGGTTACGGTGTTCAGGCACCACCTAAACCAAAGGCCCAATTTTTGGCACCTGTGTAGCACATGCGATTTTAAATTTTCATGGAATTCTTACCAGCAGGTCCCGTTCCTGCACCCAGCAAGAGTAACTGCAAGGCCTTGGTTACAGTGTTCAGGCAACACCTTCCGCAAAGGCCCAATTTCTGGCACTTGTATAGCACATGCAATTTCAAACTTGCATGGAATTCTTACCAGCAGGTCCCGTTCTTGCACCCAGCAAGAGTAACTGCAAGGCCTTGGTTACGGTGTTCAGGCACCACCTTCCACAAAGGCCCAATTTTTGTCATCTGTGTAGCACATGTGATTTTAAATTTGCATAGAATTCTTACCAGCAGGTCCCATTCCTGCACCCACTAAGAACAACTGCGAGGCCTTGGTTACGGTGTTCAGGCACCACCTTCCTCAAAGGCCCAATTTTTGGCACATGTATAGCACATGCGATTTCGAATTTGCATGGAATACTTACCAGCAGATCCCATTCCTGCACCCAGCAAGAGTAACTGAGAGGCCTTGGTTACGGTGTTAAAGGCACCACCTTCTGCAAAGGCCCAATTTTTGGCACTTGTATAGCACATGCGATTTCAAATTTGCATGGAATTCTTACCAGCAGGTCCCATTCCTGCACCCAGAAAGAGTAACTGCGAGGCCTTGGTTACGGTGTTCAGGCACCACCTTCTACAAAGGCCCAATTTTTGGCACTTGTATATCACATGCGATTTCAAATTTGCATGGAATTCTTACCAACAGGTCCCGTTCCGGCACCCACCAAGAGTAACTGCGAGGCCTTGGTTACGGTGTTCAGGCAACACCTACCGCAAAGGCCCAATTTTTGGCACTTGTATAGCACATGCGATTTCAAATTTGCATGGAATTCTTATCAGCAGGTCCTGTTTCTGCACCCAGAAAGAGTAACTGCGAGGCCTTGGTTACAGTGTTCAGGCACCACCTTCTACAAAGGCCCAATTTTTGGCACTTGTATAGCACATGCGATTTCAAATTTGCATGGAATTCTTACCAGCAGGTCCCGTTCCAGCACCCACCAAGAGTAACTGCGAGGCCTTGGTTACGGTGTTCAGGCAACACCTACCGCAAAGGCCCAATTTTTGGCACTTGTATAGCACATGCAATTTCAAATTTGCATGGAATTCTTATCAGCAGGGCCCGTTCCTGCACCCAGCAAGAGTAACTGTGAGGGGTTACGGTGTTCAGGCAAGCAAGGCCCAATTTTTCTGCACCTGTATGACAAGTACATGCAATTTGAAATTTGTATGTATATTTGTATATGACATTTTTTGCTTTAGAAATGTCTGTATAGCTGCAGCAGCAGGCTACATACATCGTAGAGATTCACTACTTTACAGGCACATTCAGGGGACCCCCCAGGCACAATATTTGAAGACATTTTTCATTTTTATAGTTTCACTTTAAGCCTTATTAAAATCAGTAAATCAGTGCTCCTTTAAAAACGATTGTTTTTAAAACCTTTTTTTCATTGCTACACGTTTCCCCAGGCAATAACTTGCATTTAAGCCTTCAAAATGAGGCCGTTTGATTTTCGAGGTTCGAGTCCCATAGACTTCAATGGGGTTCGTTAGTTCGAACAAACTTTTCATCTGTTCGCAATGTTCTGGTGCAAACTTAACCGGGGGGTGTTCAGCTCATCACTAGTCATGACTATATTTATGAGCCATATTGAGCATATCCTCTATTTCTGAGGTTTGTCTACATGTGATTTAACATTGGTTGTGAGGGCATTTACAGTATTTCAAACAATATTGTTTTGTGAGTCAAAACCAAACATGAAGCATTATGATTGATTCTGTGCAGCGCTAGAGTGATTTGAAGAGAGACTTTACTGTCAATGAGAAAAAGTACAAAATTTTAAATCAATTTGATGGTTTTTATTGGCCATATCCTGTTAGACAAAGACGTTAATCCAGAAGATACTAAAATCAAACGTATTTCTGATGTCAGAAACACAGAAAACCCTACAAAATGTATTGTTTTCTTAGGTTAGTGCATTATGCTATGTTGGGTAGGTTTCAGTGGACACTTGCAAAAATTAAATAATTTGAAAAACGAATAATAATAAATGCACATGATTTTGCAGGTAACAAAATGTGCATTTATTACTTTTTTTTACAGGAGCCTACAAAGCATTACACCCACAGTCACAGGTCATGGGTGCAACGTCAGGCTCTTTCGGTTTTCCTCCAGCTTTGCACCTGTACAGGCTTTCTCTCAGAAAGCTAGAAGAGTGAATGAACTATGAGCGTGCTGATCAGCCCACTCAGTTAATTGAAACTACAAGTCCGTCTGCAGCGGTGTCAGAGCCCCACATAGTGACAGTGGGTGTAAGGGGAGGAATCCCCACCCACTGTTATAGCCACTGTCAAGCTCTGACATGTTACCAAAAGTTAACTTATGCTTTAACCCGCAAAACAGGTCCATAGAAGTGGTGTGCCACCAAACACCATGTATTTAAGGAACAAGCGATAACTTACGCAGGCCATACATGGGTCGAATTCCGAACACATTTTATTTTGGAAACTCAGAAATTGTATGCGTTTTGTGATCCGCTAGTGCCACCATTGATCAGGGGCCACAAGTTTCGGGGAAAATTACACTTTTGTTTTTCTTTGTTATTTACACAAAGTTGTCACTAAATTATATATTTCCCACACATGCCATGGGTATATGTGGAATTACACCCCAAAATACATTCTGCTGCTTTTCCTGAGTACAGGGATTCCACATGTGGGAGACTTTTTGAAAGCCTAGCTGTGTACAGAACCCCAAAAACCAATCATTGCCTTCAGGCTTTCTAAGGGCATAAATTGCGCATTTTACTTCCTCACTACCTATTACAGTTTGGGAGACCATGAAATGTCAAGATAGCACAAACCCCCCCCCCCCAAATGACCCTATTTTGGAAAGTAGACACTCCAAGCTTTTTGCTGAGAGGCATGTTGAGTCCATGGAATATTTTATATTTTGCCACAAGTTTCGTAAAAAAGACAAAAAACATTTTTGTGCTATGTTGGCATTTCATGGCCACCGAAACCATGATAGGTAATGAGGAAGTGAAATTAGCAATTTACGGCCTTTCAAATTCTGAACGCGGTGATTGGTTTACTGGGTCCTGTATATGGCTAGGCTCCCAAAAAGTCTCACACATGTGGTATTCCCATACTCAGGTGAAGCATTTTGAGGTGTAATTCCACATATACCCATGGCATGTGTGAGCAATATATAATTTCAGTGATAACTTTGTGTAAATTTGTTTGTTTTTTTTTGTCATTTTTTAATCACTTGTTACTAAAAAATGAAATTTTCAGTTAGCTCAACATGCCTCTCAGCAAATTCCTTGAGGTGTCTACTTTCCAAAAAGGTATCTTAAGCTAAAAGCTGCGTAAATTCAAGTAAATGTACCATAGTTTGTAAATAGGGTTGAGCGGACACCTAGATGTCCGTGTTCGACGGGTTCGGCCGAACTTTAAAAAAAAGTCCGGGTCCGTGTCCCGGACTTTTACCGAACTTTTCCCGGACACCGAACCCCATTGAAGTCAATGGGGACCCGAACTTTAAGGCACTAAAATGGCTCTAAAACACCAAAGGAAAGGGCTAGAGTGCTGCAAATGGCAGCAAAACGTAATTAAGAGCATGGCAAGTGCTCTGCAAACAAATGTGGATAGGGAAATAACTTAAAACAACAAAAAAAAACAGAAAAATAAAACAATGTTCTTCTTCATCTCTGAAGGACGAGGCCCATATGGAGTAGGAGGGAGGTTGAGGTGGTGGTGGATGTGGCGGTGACATAGGCGTGCGCACAGGGTGTGCTGGGTGTGCCTGGGCACACCCTAATCACCTAGGGCACATAGCATTGCCAGTGAGGAGATGGGAAAGATCTCCCTGGGACCTGCTCTGCTCTATTTCTCCTTGCCTACAGGTACATGGCCCCGATACATTACTCTCCCTGCTGGCAAACACATGCATGTGTATTTCAACTTTGGGGTGCACACCTTAATGCAATAGGCTGCGCACACCTATGGGCGGTGTAGGTGGAAGCGGCGGTGGAGGAGGACCAGGGCCGGATTAACAGCATCATGGGCTTGGTGCTGAGGATTTTGAAGGGCCTTAAGGGCCGTGCCTTGCCATGCACCCAGAGGAGGAAGGGTGCAGCCATGCATGCCTAATTCAACATGGGATGCTGTCTCTGAAGCCCATAAACACATCCATGCATCGCCAACTGTCCCTCCTTGTCCGGCCTTCACGCTGTGTGGGGAGGTTCTGAGGGTGCTGCCTGGGGAAGCGAGCATAGAAGCCAGACTTCTGTGTTTACAAGTGACAGAAGAGCGGTAACAGTGAATATGGCCAACCCGGGGCCTATATAAAAGGTAGGGGCCTGGAGCTGCAGCTCCAATAGCCCCTACATTAATCTGGCCCTGAGGAGGAGGACGAGGTAGCCAACACTGCTTCTTTTCAAAAATTTTAAATGAGGGTACACCCCAAAAGAGTGAGAAAGAGCAAAAATGGAACAATGGGTGGGTAAGGTCGGTATCCATTGCTATTCTGCATAAGGTACGGAAAAGTCCCGTGGGATCCATGCCTGGTTCATTTTAATGAACGTGAGCTTGTCCACATTGTCTCTGGACAGGCGGCTGCGCTTGTCTGTTATAACGCCCCCAGCCGTGCTAAATACCCGTTCAGATAATACACTGGCTGCAGGGCACGCCAGCACCTCCAAGGCGTAAAGGGCAAGCTCAGGCCATGTGCCCAATTTGGAGACCCAGAAGTTGAAGGGGGCAGACCCGTCATTCACTACATGTAGGCGTGTGCACACATACTGCTCCACCATGTTGGTAAAATGCTGCCTCCTGCTAAGACGTTCCATCTGAGCTGCTGGTGCTGCTGTTTGTTGTGGCGTGCTGACAAAGCTTTTCCACATTTCGGCCATGCTAACCCTGCCTTCTGAGGTGCTGGCGGTGCCCTGGTTGCGTTGGCGACCTCCTCCTCCTCCTCCTCTGCCTTGTGCTTCCACTGTGGCCCCGCTGTCAGATGGGAATGCCAGCAGCATGGCGTCTACCAGCGTGCGCTTGTACTTGCGCATCTTGCGATCGCGCTCCAGTGAGTGAATTAAGGACGGTACGTTGTCCTTGTAACGGGGATCCAGCAGCGTGGCCACCCAGTAATCAGCACAAGTTAGAATGTGGGCAACTCGGCGGTCGTTGTGGAGACACTGCAGCATGTAATCGCTCATGTGTGCCAGGCTGCCCAGAGGCAACGAAAGGCTGTCCTCTGTGGGAGGTGTATCGTCCGTGTCCTCTGTATCCCCCCAGCCACGCACCAGTGATGGCCATGAGCTGGCCTGGGTGCCACCCTGCTGTGAACATGGTTCCATCTCCTCCTCCAGCTCCTCCTCCTCCTCATCCTCCTCATCCTCCTCATCCTCCAGAACTGTGCCCCTGCTGGACAATTGCGTCCCTGGCGTTTGCGTGTGCAGGAACCCACCCTCGGAGCCCCTTGCGAATGACTGCCCTGAAAGCCTTGGAAATGTTACCTCTTCATCCTCCTCCTCCTCCTCATCCTGTGCCACATCCTCTTCCATCATCGCCCGAATTGTTTTTTCAAGGAGGCATAGAAGTGGGATAGTTAAGCTGAGAACGGCGTCATTGCCACTGGCCATGTTGGTGGAGTACTCAAAACAGCGCAACAAGGCACACAGGTCTCGCATGGAGGCCCAGTTAAATTAAATAGCGGAATAGAAAATATGATCCAAAAAAAGTGTATGTATATCACACGTACACAACCACACTGGGCCCCAATTACTATTGTTTGTACCCCTAAAAGGCTAGATGAGGAGTAGGGGGAGTATGGAACAGGCAGCACCCTCAAACCTTCAGAAGTATGAGATGAACCCCAACAACTTGGAAAGGTGGATCTCTCTCACACGTACCAACACAGACTATCCCCCAATTTAACTGATCCCCAAAGGTTTTTGATTAAATAGCGGAATAGAAAATATGATCCAAAAAAAGTGTATGTATATCACACGTACACAACCACACTAGGCCCCAATTACTATTGTTTGTACCCCTAAAAGGCTAGATGAGGAGTAGGGGGGGTATGGAACAGGCAGCACCCTCAAACCTTCAGAAGTATGAGATGAACCCCAACAACTTGGAAAGGTGGATCTCTCTCACACGTACCAACACAGACTATCCCCCAATTTAACTGATCCCCAAAGGTTTTTGATTAAATAGCGGAATAGAAAATATGATCCAAAAAAAGTGTATGTATATCACACGTACACAACCACACTAGGCCCCAATTACTATTGTTTGTACCCCTAAAAGGCTAGGAGTAGGGGGAGTATGGAACAGGCAGCACCCTCAAACCTTCAGAAGTATGAGATGAACCCCAACAACTTGGAAAGGTGGATCTCTCTCACACGTACCAACACAGACTATCCCCCAATTTAACTGATCCCCAAAGGTTTTTGATTAAATAGCGGAATAGAAAATATGATCCAAAAAAAGTGTATGTATATCACACGTACACAACCACACTGGGCCCCAATTACTATTGTTTGTACCCCTAAAAGGCTAGATGAGGAGTAGGGGGAGTATGGAACAGGCAGCACCCTCAAACCTTCAGAAGTATGAGATGAACCCCAACAACTTGGAAAGGTGGATCTCTCTCACACGTACCAACACAGACTATCCCCCAATTTAACTGATCCCCAAAGGTTTTTGATTAAATAGCGGAATAGAAAATATGATCCAAAAAAAGTGTATGTATATCACACGTACACAACCACACTAGGCCCCAATTACTATTGTTTGTACCCCTAAAAGGCTAGATGAGGAGTAGGGGGGGTATGGAACAGGCAGCACCCTCAAACCTTCAGAAGTATGAGATGAACCCCAACAACTTGGAAAGGTGGATCTCTCTCACACGTACCAACACAGACTATCCCCCAATTTAACTGATCCCCAAAGGTTTTTGATTAAATAGCGGAATAGAAAATATGATCCAAAAAAAGTGTATGTATATCACACGTACACAACCACACTAGGCCCCAATTACTATTGTTTGTACCCCTAAAAGGCTAGGAGTAGGGGGAGTATGGAACAGGCAGCACCCTCAAACCTTCAGAAGTATGAGATGAACCCCAACAACTTGGAAAGGTGGATCTCTCTCACACGTACCAACACAGACTATCCCCCAATTTAACTGATCCCCAAAGGTTTTTGATTAAATAGCGGAATAGAAAATATGATCCAAAAAAGTGTATGTATATCACACGTACACAACCACACTGGGCCCCAATTACTATTGTTTGTACCCCTAAAAGGCTAGATGAGGAGTAGGGGGAGTATGGAACAGGCAGCACCCTCAAACCTTCAGAAGTATGAGATGAACCCCAACAACTTGGAAAGGTGGATCTCTCTCACACGTACCAACACAGACTATCCCCCAATTTAACTGATCCCCAAAGGTTTTTGATTAAATAGCGGAATAGAAAATATGATCCAAAAAAAGTGTATGTATATCACACGTACACAACCACACTAGGCCCCAATTACTATTGTTTGTACCCCTAAAAGGCTAGGAGTAGGGGGAGTATGGAACAGGCAGCACCCTCAAACCTTCAGAAGTATGAGATGAACCCCAACAACTTGGAAAGGTGGATCTCTCTCACACGTACCAACACAGACTATCCCCCAATTTAACTGATCCCCAAAGGTTTTTGATTAAATAGCGGAATAGAAAATATGATCCAAAAAAAGTGTATGTATATCACACGTACACAACCACACTGGGCCCCAATTACTATTGTTTGTACCCCTAAAAGGCTAGATGAGGAGTAGGGGGAGTATGGAACAGGCAGCACCCTCAAACCTTCAGAAGTATGAGATGAACCCCAACAACTTGGAAAGGTGGATCTCTCTCACACGTACCAACACAGACTATCCCCCAATTTAACTGATCCCCAAAGGTTTTTGATTAAATAGCGGAATAGAAAATATGATCCAAAAAAAGTGTATGTATATCACACGTACACAACCACACTAGGCCCCAATTACTATTGTTTGTACCCCTAAAAGGCTAGATGAGGAGTAGGGGGGGGTATGGAACAGGCAGCACCCTCAAACCTTCAGAAGTATGAGATGAACCCCAACAACTTGGAAAGGTGGATCTCTCTCACACGTACCAACACAGACTATCCCCCAATTTAACTGATCCCCAAAGGTTTTTGATTAAATAGCGGAATAGAAAATATGATCCAAAAAAAGTGTATGTATATCACACGTACACAACCACACTAGGCCCCAATTACTATTGTTTGTACCCCTAAAAGGCTAGATGAGGAGTAGGGGGGGTATGGAACAGGCAGCACCCTCAAACCTTCAGAAGTATGAGATGAACCCCAACAACTTGGAAAGGTGGATCTCTCTCACACGTACCAACACAGACTATCCCCCAATTTAACTGATCCCCAAAGGTTTTTGATTAAATAGCGGAATAGAAAATATGATCCAAAAAAAGTGTATGTATATCACACGTACACAACCACACTAGGCCCCAATTACTATTGTTTGTACCCCTAAAAGGCTAGATGAGGAGTAGGGGGAGTATGGAACAGGCAGCACCCTCAAATCTTCAGAAGTATGAGATTGTGTTCACTGTACCCCACAAAGATTGAGTTCACTGCACCCCACAATGATTGTGTTCACTGCACCCCACAAAGATTGTGTTCACTGCACCTCACAAAGATTGTGTTCACTGTACCCCCCAAAGATTGTGTTCACTGCACCCCACAAAGATTCTGTTCACTGTACCCCACAAAGATTGTGTTCACTGCACCCTAAAAGGATGTTGTTCACTGCACCCCACAAAGATTGTGTTCACTGCACCCTAAAAGGATGTTGTTCACTGCACCCCAAAAAGATTGTGTTCACTGTACCCCCCCAAAGATTGTGTTCACTGCACCCCACAAAGATTGTGTTCACTGCACCCCAAAAAGATTGTGTTCACTGTACCCCCCAAAGATTGTGTTCACTGCACCCCAAAAAGATTGTGTTCACTGTACCCCCCAAAGATTGTGTTCACTGCACCCCACAAAGATTCTGTTCACTGTACCCCACAAAGATTGTGTTCACTGCACCCCAAAAAGATTGTGTTCACTGTACCCCCCCAAAGATTGTGTTCACTGCACCCCACAAAGATTCTGTTCACTGCACCCCACAAAGGATTTTGTTCACTGCACCCCAAAAAGATTGTGTTCACTGCACCCCAAAAAGGATTTTGATCACTGCACCCCAAAAAGGATGTTGTTCACTGCACCCCAAAAATGATTTTGTTCACTCCACCCCAAAAAGATTGTGTTCACTGCACCCCACAAAGATTGTGTTCACTGCACCCCAAAAAGATTGTGTTCACTGTACCCCCCAAAGATTGTGTTCACTGCACCCCACAAAGATTCTGTTCACTGTACCCCACAAAGATTGTGTTCACTGCACCCCAAAAAGATTGTGTTCACTGCACCCCAAAAAGGATGTTGTTCACTGCACCCCAAAAAGGATGTTGTTCACTCCACCCCAAAAAGATTGTGTTCACTGCACCCCACAAAGATTGTGTTCACTGCACCCCAAAAAGATTGTGTTCACTGCACCCCAAAAATGATTTTGTTCACTGCACCCCAAAAAGGATTTTGTTCACTGCACCCCAAAAAGGATGTTGTTCACTCCACCCCAAAAAGATTGTGTTCACTGCACCCCAAAAAGATTGTGTTCACTGCACCCCACAAAGGATTTTGTTCACTGCACCCCAAAAAGATTGTGTTCACTGCACCCCAAAAAGGATGTTGTTCACTGCACCCCAAAAAGGATTGTGTTCACTGCACCCCACAAAGGATTTTGTTCACTGCACCCCACAAAGATTGTGTTCACTGCACACCAAAAAGGATTGTGTTCACTGCACCCCAAAAAGATTTTGTTCACTGCACCCCAAAAAGATTGTGTTCACTGCAGCCCAAAAAGATTGTGTTCACTGCAGCCCAAAAAGATTGTGTTCACTGCAGCCCAAAAAGATTGTGTTCACTGCAGCCCAAAAAGATTGTGTTCACTGCAGCTCACACACAGAAAAATGGATGTGGATCACTGACACCTGCCTATCTCCAATCCCACACCACACAGCAATATCGATTGTAGTTTGTAGAACACAGTTTCCCTAAAATTCAGCAGACTATGTCCCTAACAGGATTGAGAAGAGATCGTAGATCAGGATTGAGTGCAGATTCACCCCACCCCCCACACAGCAATATCGATTGTAGTTTGTAGAAGACACTGACCCTATAATTCAGCAGACTCTATCCCTAAAATGCCTACAACTCGCCCTGCCTAAACACTCCGACCTGTCCCTCAATTCTATCCGGACACAAATGGTTTTTTCCTGCCTATCTTTCCCTAATCAGCAGCCAGCACATTGATGTGTGCTCTGTCCCTTAGCTAAGCAGCAGAATGACGCTGCTGCGGCGGCTGCCTCGAACTTATAAAGACTTGGTCACATGCTTCAGACGGCCAATCACAGCTACTAAGACATTTGCAGGCATGGCTGGGATGGCTTAAGGCACACCAGTTAAACGATTGTTGATTGGCTGTTGAAAGCCCGCCATGAAAAGAGCGCCAAAGCATGCAAAACCCGGAAATAAAACGACCGAACACGGATTTTTACCCGAACATACAGTAAAGTGTCCGTGTCCGTGTTCGGGTAAAAAAAATCCAATTATTCGGTACGAACACGAATAATACAGTCCGTGTTCGCTCAACACTATTTGTAAACGCTATACCTTTTGCACAAACCAATAAATGTACGCTTTTTAATTTTTTTTTACCTGAGACATGTAGCTGAATACTTTTTGGCCTAAATGTATGACAAAAATTAAATGTATTGGATTTTTTTGTAACAAAAAGTAGAAAATATAAAACATACGTAGCCCTCTATTTATTTATATTATGTTAAATCTGAAAGATGATCCACATAACCAGTTGTTTCTCTTAAAAAATATTCATATTTTATCAGAAACCACAGTGTACAAATGCAGATAAGATCAGTTGACGTGTTTCAGCCTACAAGGCCTTGGTCATAACTACATTCAGACACAAAATTTTTAATAAATTGTCCTTATTAATTACAAACAAGTGACAAAAAGAAAGATCAGCTGCAATGCATACTAGGGTGCCACTAATTTTCTCAAACAGGATAATGATAATATATAAAGAAAAAAAACAAACAATAAAAATACTGAGAAGGATAAAACAAATGTAGAAATAAGCAAGCCTGGACTGGGACAAAAATAGACCTGGGCATTTTAGACTGAGCAGCCCATTTTACAGTCCAAATTACAAATAATGACAACCGGTTTCTCAATGCCTTTTAGTTATATTTAGCCTGCTTCAGTCATTGTATGCTTTAACCACTTGCCGACCACGCAATAGCCAAATGAGGGCTACAGCGCGGCCCGCCAGTTCTGGGAGGGCATCATATGACGTCCTTCCACGATTGCGCCCACTGCACGCACCACGCTTTGTGATCAGCTGTGTCCTCTGGACACAGCTGATCACAGATCAAGATAAAGAGCCAATCAGTGACCCTTTGCTATGTGATCAGCTGTGTCCAATTTACAGCTAATCATGGAAGTAAACTCAAGTCGGTTATTGGCACTCCTCTCCTCATGCTGCTTAACCAGCTTGTGTGAAAGGGACATCCCCACTGATAATGAGGGCACTGATTATCAGTGCAGTCCCAACAACGCCCACCAGTGCTGCCAATCAGTGCCCACCAGTGCTGTCAATCAGTGTCCACCAGTGCTGCCAATTAGTGTCCACCAGTGCCTCCTCATCAGTGTCACCTCTCAGTGCCACCTATCAGTGCAGCCTCATCAGTGCCCATCAGTCAAGGAGAAAATCTAGCTGTTTGCAAAACTTTATAACAAGCTATGAAAAGGTTTTTGTGTTTCAAAATGTTTGGTCTTTTTTAGTTTATTTTGCAAAAAAATAAAAAACCCAGTGGTGATTACATACCACCAAAGGAAAGCTCTTTTTGTGTGAAAAAAATAATAAAAAATGTCATATGTCATATCACTGCGCAATTGTCATTCAATTAGCCTCAGCAGGAAGGTGGTAAAAGTGCCCAGTAGGCAATGGTTAAGTACAGGTCAGTGGCAGCTGCAGCTATCTGTGGCTATCGGCTCTGCCAGTGATTACCTGTGAGGATTGCTGCTGGATGCACTTTGTGTGCATTCTGCAGGTAATTACTGGCAGAGCAGATAGCCACAGATAGCTGCAGCTGCCACTGACCTGTTATTAAAGCATACAGGGCTCGACGGTTAGCAGATTTCTCTTGCTGTCATTCGCACCAATGCTCTTTACCCGTAAAAATGTAGCCTAAGTCAGGCCAGTGCAAGATGGACTGTGATTGGTCAGTATGGGTTACTTTGTATAAAGTCAACAGACATAGGAGGGGTGCAGTACCCCATAGTAACCAATCAGAACGTGTCACCCATGTGACCAACCAGTAGTGATGTGTGATATGATATAATACTTGGGTCTCCATCTCACCTCTAAATTGGAACAACTGGCTGAGGTTAACTTTGGACCCTTACTTGATAAATTTATGAAAGCTGTGTCCAGCTTGTCCAAAACTGAGCTATTCTGGTCTGGAAGACTTGCATCCTTTCAGATGCTTCTCCTTCCCCAGATACTCTATCTCTTTCGGACCCTTCCCGTCCCACTAAAACCGACTCATCTAAAAGCCCTAACCCGCCTACTCCCAGGATACCTTTGGAGCTCCAAACGCCCCAGATGTGCTAAGTTTGTCCTGCTCAAACATAGGTTGGTGGGGGGAATGGGCATGATTGGTATTGCAGATTACTACCATGCTGCTATGATTGCTCAACTCAGAGCCGGGTTCCACCCGGGTGTTACCCCGTGGGTGTCTATAGAAACCACACTTAACCCCATTTCCTCCCTCCAATCCCTATTGCTGTCAGACACTTGGGCACCAAGACCCCTCAAACAACTCCCCTTGACACTACAAGCCTCGCTCCTTTCATGGGGACGCCTATATGGCGCACAACAGATGACTCAGGACAAAATTGAGATCCCTTTATCTATTGTACCTTAGTATATATGATACCTTCCGTTGCTCCATTGCAATGGCGAGCAAGGGGTATCAACTTGATATCAGATCTGTACATAGATGGTACAATCATTTGACATGCTCAGAAGCAAATTTGATCTTCCCACAACGGATTACTACAAATTCCTACAAATATCCTACTTTCTAGGCCCTCTGAAGGTCCCCCTATTCACGCTCCAAAAATCCGTGTGGCAATATTCAAGCAAGAAAACTCAAAAAGGCATATCCCTATTCTATAACATATTTCCAAGACAAACGCACATTCCACAAATCCAAACCTTTCCAGAAATGGGAACTAGACCTTCACGACTTATCAATCAAAATGTGCTTTCCGTTCAGTGTATCTTGCCACGAGATGTGTTAACCTTTGGGAATTTACACAAAAAATAGCCCTCAGGTGGTACCTCACCCCCTATAGGTTGTCTCTGTTTTCGCGCTCCAACTCCCTGGCGTGCTAGAGGGACTTGGCAACCTCAACTATGTATTTTGGGAATGCAGAAGCCTCACTAGCTTCTGGAACTGAATCTTCCGTGTCATTTCCAGCATCACGGTATACTGACCCGCCCGAACCCCTCATTAGCAGTTCTAAACCTGAACTCTTTCCTATACAGTACCGGACAGATGTTACCCACATTCTTTTAGCAGCTAGGCTACTAATAGCTAGGAAATGGAAAACCACTCTTGCTCCCAATGTATCTGAGGCTCTTGAAATTGTCCGTACTCATCTTATGTACGAATTCATGTTAGCGAATAGGACTGGCAGCAGAGCTAAGTTTGAAATTTATGGTCCGTATGGACTGACTGGTATGACAATCACTAGATTTTGTTAACTTCCATATAATGACTTCCTCCTATCCCCCAATCTCAGATCAGACACTGTTGAGACTCCTTGTTCCTTCTCTCACATCTCTCTCACCCCAAGCCTTTTCTCTTCTCCTTTTCTCCTTTTCAAACTCTCTCCTTTCCAGCTCCAGCCCTTTTTCCCCTCCTGCCCTGACCCCTCTCTCTCCTTTTATACATCCTGGTTTTACTAGTATATGTAGCCAGGTGAAGAAATGGTATACGGTATAATTTAGGCTGAAGTATCGTTCCTTTAGGACAGTGTGGGTTCTTCTGCAAGAGCGGTGAGTTGGATTATGGGAGATGTCGTTTGAGGAAGGATAAAGACTGTGCAGGGGGACTTTACTGGACTACACTCCCAGGGAGCCGAGGGATCCACGGAGGATTGTGGGAGAGAAGATAAATAGGGGGCGGAGTCGGATGTACGCTATCTTGCTTCGGGGACCTCTTGGAGAGCAGAGGGTCAGAGAGAGGAGCAGAGCCGCTGCTGAGAGTGGAGTGATCAGAGACTGAGGCCTGAGCTAAGAGAGTGCATAAGAGAGGCACCGGAGGTTGCAGTGAGGTGACTAGCTCTGTGCGGAGGCCTGCTGGACGGAAGTGGCAGAGAGTTGAGTGAGAGAGTTCTAACTGTTCTGAGTGGAAGATAGAGGGAGAGTCTGTGACGCATCACAGAAAAGGAAAGAGTCCTGAATAGCTGAGACGGTTACCATTGGACACTCCTGAAACTCTGCAGTGCATGGTGAACCGGAGGTATATTTAAAGTGACACACACTGATCATATTTCAAGCAGAACCTGGATTTATTAATACCCCCTTCCCTGTGGATTACAAATGTAATTTATTTAACCGGTTGCCGACCGCCGCACGACTATATACTGCGGCGGTCAGCCCCGGCCAGGCAGAGTGACGTATCGGTACGTCACTCGCCTGTCACTGACTTGCGAGCCTATCGCGGGCGGGCGCGCGCCCGCCGAGGCGCGCGCCCGCCGCGGCTCGTTCACAGGCAAGTCAGTGCGTGTGACCGGCGGACTCGATGTCCGCCAGTCACACTGCGATCGCTCCTGTGAAGGGAGAAAGACAGAGCAGCTTGTGTAAACAAGCTGCCTGTCAGTTCTCCCTGTGTAAAAGTAAAGATCTGACCGTTCTACTATGTAGAACGGTTGATCTTTGCTTTTACACCAATAGGAATGTCCCTACACAGTAGAAAGCACGCCCCTAGGACACACTTAACCCCTCCCTGTCCAATAAAGTTAACCCCTTCCCTGCCAGTGTCATTTTTGCAGTAACAGTGCATATGTATAGCACTGATTACTGTAGTAATGTCACTGGTAACCCCAAAAGTGTCAAAAATGTCAGTCAAGGGTCCGATCTGTCCGCCGCAATGTCGCAGTACCGAAAAAAAAATCGCAGATCGCCGCCATTACGCGTTAAAAAAAAAAACACCAAAAATGACAAAAATCTTTCTCTTTGTTAGTAAACGCGATAACTTTTGCGCAAACCAATCAAAATACGCTTTTTGCGATTTTTTTTACCAAACATAGGTAGCATAAAACAAATTGGCCGAAAAATGTTAAAAAATTTTGATTTTTACTTTTTTTTTGGGGGAATTTCATATAAAAAAATGTGAAAAATATTGTTATTTTTGCAAAATTTACGCTCTTTTTTTGTTTATAGCGCGTGATCAAAAAATCGCACAGGTGATCAAATACCACCAAAAGAAAGCTCTGTTTGTGGGAAAAAAAGGACGTCAAATTCGTTTAGGTACAGCGTCGCACGACCGCGCAATTGTCCGTTAAAGTCACGCAGTAAAAAATCGCAAAAAAACCCCTGGTCCTTTAGCAGCCAAATCCTCCGGGGCTTAAGTGGTTAAATGACCAGAGCTCCAGCTGCCAGCGAAAAATTGCAAGGCCTTGCTAGGAAAGAGACTCTAGTAATTCACTGCTAAAGGGGGCCCCCTACAGGTGTTAGAGTGCATTCTTTTAGTTGCTAGATTAAAGGTTAAAAGTAATTTTGATCAAATACACATACATATATATACAGTTAATTAGATTCATATATTCTACAAACAGTTAGTGTAAACAGATTTGTCTGATAGTCACGATAGTCACTCTCACAAGTCATTTGAGTACGTTACTTATTATACTTAATATAGTAATTAAATATTTTCATATCTATTAATTTTCTGTCATATTGTTGTTGCTAGATTTTGGGTCTCGAGTCTTATATTTGTATTTGGTACTTGGAGATTCAAAACCTTATTATTTCTCTTGCTTGGTATTCCAGTTGTGTTGAAAGTATATCTGTTTATCTCCTATTTGAATTCAGTAAACTAATATACTGATACTTAAGTGTTGTTGGTATTTTTGAACTAATATGTCAGAACCAATAGTGCCTAGTGGGTTTGAGCTACCTCAGGGTCCAGGGAGTGCGGAGGAAGTGAACATACTCAGCAGGGGCATACCTTTTACCCCTTTTGATCGCACTCTGTTTGACTGTGCATATGTTCAGTTTTGTTTTTGCATACCTATGTTACTTGGAAACAGTTTTGTGTTTTTCACTTTGTTAAAAATATATATATATATATATATATATATATATACATATACAGTCAGGTCCATAAATATTGGGACATTGACACAATTCTAAGATTTTTGGCTCTATACACCCCCTCAATAGATTTGAAATGAAATAAATAAGATGTGCTTTAACTGCAGACTTTCAGCTTTAATTTGAGGGTATTTACATCCAAATCAGGTGAAAGGTGTAGGAATTACAACAGTTTGTATATGTGCCTCCCACTTTTTAAGGGACCAGAAGTAATAGGACAGATTAACAATCATAAATCAAACTTTCACTTTTTAATACTTGGTTGCAAATCCTTTGCAGTCAATTACAGCCTGAACTCTGGAACGCATGGATATCACCAGACGCTGGGTTTCATCCCTGATGATGCTCTGCCAGGCCTCTACTGCAACTGTCTTCAGTTCCTGCTTGTTCTTGGGGCATGTTCCCTTCAGTTTTGTCTTCAGCAAGTGAAATCATGCTCAATCGGATTCAGGTCAGGTGATTGACTTGGCCATTGCCTAACATTCCACTTCTTTCCCTTAAAAAACTCTTTGGTTGCTTTTGCAGTATGCTTCGGGTCATTATCCATCTGTCCTGTGAAGCGCTGTCCAATGAGTTCTGAAGCATTTGGCTGAATATGAGCAGATAATATTGCCCGAAACACTTCAGAATTCATCCTGCTGCTTTTGTCAGCAGTCACATCATCAATAAATACAAGAGAACCAGTTCCATTGGCAGCCATACATGCCCACGCCATGACACTACCACCACCATGCTTCACTGATGAGGTGGTATGCTTTGGATCATGAGCTTTTCCTTTCCTTCTCCATACTCTTCTCTTCCCATCACTCTGGTACAGGTTGATTTTGGTCTCATCTGTCCATAGGATGTTGTTCCAGAACTGTGAAGGCTTTTTTAGATGTTGTTTGGCAAACTCTAATCTGGCCTTCCTGTTTTTGAGGCTCACCAATGGTGTACATCTTGTGGTGAACCCTCTGTATTCACTCTGGTGACGTCTTCTCTTGATTGTTGACTTTGACACGCATACACCTACCTCCTGGAGAGTGTTCTTGATCTGGCCAACTGTTGTGAAGGGTGTTTTCTTCACCAGGGAAAGAATTCTTTGGTCATCCACCACAGTTGTTTTCCGTGGTCTTCCGAGTCTTTTGGTGTTGTTGAGCTCACCGGTGCGTTCTTTCTTTTTAAAGGATGTTCCAAACAGTTGATTTGGCCACACCTAATGTTTTTGCTATCTCTCTGATGGGTTTGTTTTGTTTTTTCAGCCTAATGATGGCTTGCTTCACTGATAGTGACAGCTCTTTGGATCTCATATTGAGAGTTGACAGCAACAGATTTCAAATGCAAATAGCACACTTGAAATTAACTCTGGACCTTTTATCTGCTTCATGTAAATGGGATAATGAGGGAATAACACACACCTGGCCATGGAACAGCTGAGCAGCCAATTGTCCCATTACTTTTGATCCTTTAAAAAGTGGGAAGCACATATACAAATTGTTGTAATTCCTACACCGTTCACCTGATTTGGATGTAAATACCCTCAAATTAAAGCTGAAAGTCTGCAGTTATAGCACATCTTGTTTGTTTCACTTCAAATCCATTGCGGTGGTGTATAGAGCCAAAAAGATTAGAATTGTGTCGATGTCCCAATATTTATGGACCTGACTGTATATTGACAAGAGGTGCAGATCCTGAGAAAGCGACTTGTTTGACAAATGCATCGATCCTTGAAAATGCCAATTGATATATACACTCACAGCCACTTTATTAGGTACACCTATTTAATTGCTTGGCAACACAAATTGCTAACCAGCCAATCACATGGCGGCAACTAAATGCATTTAGGTATCTAGATGGGGTGAAGATGACATGCTGAAGTTCAAACCGAGCATCAGAATGGGGAAGGCATGCTTGTTGGTGCCAGACGGGCTGGTCTGAGTATTTCAAAAACTGCTGATCTACTGGGATTTTCATGCACAACCATCTCTAGGGTTTACAGAGAATGGTCAAAAAAAATAGAAAATATCCAGTGAGTGGCAGTTGTGTGGACAAAAATGCCTTGTTGATTTTAGAGGTCAGAGGAGGATGGTTCGAGATGATAGAATGGCAACAATAACTCAAAAAACCACTCGTTATAACCAAGGTATGCAGGATTAGGGATGATCGAACGGTTCGGGTCGACCATCGGTTCGACCCGAACATTGGCTGTTCGAGGTTCGGCCGAATTTAGAACTTTTTGCTCAAAAAGTTCGGAATTCGGCAACCAGAACCGACCAAAATGCAATGGTTCAGGAAATGGGCTTTAAAAGCCCGTGATTGGACCAGAACCATCAGTAAAAGCCAATTGAGGGGGCAGGAGAATGCTAGGAATGTGATTGGAGTGACTAGGGGGTCCATAGGCCAATCATTAGTGAATACGCCCCCCAGTATATAAGATAGCCCCCGCCAAATTCCTAGCATTGTTATACAGGGACATGGAAGAGAGTGGAAGCAGTTCTGTGACTTCTGTTACAAAGTGTCATTTAGCAATTTTTAGTGTGAGGAAAGGGATATCTAGTGTAGTTAGGGTGCTATTTTCCACTATAGTTAGCTTTAATTATTCAGTTTCTGTAGGGTAAGGGGACCGTAGTGTAGTGTAGGGTTAACTGACTGTGACTGCTATGGAAGGGTGACAAAACCCTTCCATATCAGGGTGACCGCTATAGAGAAAAGATTGTTTCTCTTGTGTCACTTTCAGAGCACTAATATGGCTTTGCTCCTGTCAGCATTCTTTTTGCTGCAGGCGTTGAGGACATGTTTGGAGTCAGGCATGACATCTGAACATGTGTATAGGGGTATATATACACACACATGTCTGTATATATACACCTGCACATATACAGATGTGAAAGGAGCAGAACACTATACTTTTGCTAATGAAATAATTTGCACTAATATGGCTCCGCTCCTAACACACCTATATATGTGTAAGTATAAAATACATATAAGTGTGTGTGTATATATATACCCAAAAAAATGCCTGCAAGAACAAACCTGGGCTTTTTTTTTTTTTTGGCGCTGGCATTTTTTTGGGTTCTTTGGAGGCAGGCAAAACATCTGAACTTCTGTATAGGGGTATATATATATACACACACACTGATATGTATTTTACACTTACACATATATAGGTGTGTTAGGAGCGGAGCCATATTAGTGCTAATTATTTCATTAGCAAAAGTATAGTGTTCTGCTACTTTCACACCTATATATGTGTATAGGTATATATACATATAAGTGTGTGTGTATATATACCCCTATACAGAAGTTCAGATGTTTTGCCTGCCTCCAAAGAACCCAAAAAAATGCCCAAAAAAATGCCAGCGCCAAAAAGAAATGCCCAGGTTTGTTCTTGAAGGCGTTTTTTTGGGCATTTTTTTGGGTTCTTTGTGTGTAAGTATGTGTAAGTGTAAAATACATATAAGTGTGTGTGTATATATATACCCCTATACAGAAGTTCAGATGTTTTGCTTGCCTCCAATAACCCCCAAAAAATGCCCAAAAAAATGCTTGATACTAAACCGCAAGGTGTGAAATGAGCGGAGCCATATCCCTGTTCTATAAGTGACAAAATACAAACAATCTTTTTTTTTTATGGTTCTGGACATGCTACAGAGCTGAAACTTCACAGGTACACTTTTTAGACCCCCCAGACTCAAAATCAAAAAATCTCATTTTTTTTTTTCAATAATTGGCTCTCTATCAAAAATGACAAATTTTAAGAACTTTTTTTTGTGTGATTAATAGTCCCTGGGGCATGACCCAAAACCCTAGGCACTTTTTAGGGGCATTTATTGGGTTTTAGGGCTTTAAAATTGTGTTTTTTGATTACCGAAGTTCGGGTTCCATTGATTTCAATGGGGTTCTGAAATCCGGGCCGAACTTTCGGGAAGTTCGGATGTTCTGACCGAACCAAACTTTTGAAAAGTTCGATCATCCCTATGCAGGATACCATCTCTGAATGAACAACACATCAAACCTTAAAGCAGATGGGCGACAGCATCAGAAGACCACACTGGGTGGCACTCCTGTCAGCTAAGAACGGGAAACTGAGGCTACCATTTTGCACAGGCTCACCAAAATTGGACAATAGAAGATTGGAAAAACGTTGCCTGGTCTGATGAGTCTCGATTTAAACTGCGGCATTCAGATGGTATGATCAGAATTTGGTGTAAACAACATGAAAGCATGGATCCATCCTGCTTTGTATCAACGGTTCTGGCTGGTGGTGTAATGGTGTGGGAGATATTTTGTTGGCACAATTTGGGCCCCTTAGTACCAATTGACATTGTCTACCTAAGTATTGTTGCTGACTATATCCATCCCTTTATGACTACAGTGTACCCATCTTCTGATGACTACTTCCAGCAGGATAATGCACCATGTTACAAACCTCAAATCATCTCAAGCTGGTTTCTTGAACATGACAATGAGTTCACTGTACTTTAATGGCCTCCACAGTCACCAGATCTCAATCCAATAGAGCACCTTTGGGATGTGCAGCCGACAAATCTGCAGCAACTGCATGATGCTATCATGTCAATATGAACCAAAATCTCTGAGGAATTTTTCCAACACTTTGTTGAATCTATGGCACAAAGAATTAAGGCAGTTCGGAAGGCAAAAGGGGGTCCAACCCGGTACTAGCAAGGTGTACCTAATAAAGTTGCCAGTGAGTGTATATACCAATCGGTTTGCATAACCAAAGAATTTCTGCACAAACTGTCAGAAACCGTCTCAGGGAAGCTCATCTGCATACTCGTCGTCCTCATCAGGGTCTTGACCTGACTGCAGTTCATCGTCGTGAACAACTTGAGTAGGCAAATGCTCACATTCAATGGCGTCTGGCACTTTGGAGAGGTGTTCTCTTCACGATGAATCCTGGTTTTCACTGTACAGGGCAGATCAAGAACAGCTTGTATGGCGTAGTGTGGGGGAGCGATTTGCTGATATCAACATTGTGGATCGAGTGGCCCATGGTGGCGGTGGGGTTATGGTATGGGCAGGCATATGTTTTGTACAATGGACACAGGTGCATTTTATTGATGGCATTTTGAATGCACAGAGATACTGTGATGAGATCCTGAGACCCATTGTTGTGCCATTCATCCATGACCTTCACCTCATGTTGCAGCATGATAATGCATGTTGCAAGGATCTGTACACAATTCCTGGAAGCTGAAAACATCCCAGTTCTTTCATAATAGCCAGCATACTCACCGGACATGTCATCCATTGAGCATGTTTGGGATGCTCTGAATCTGCGTATACGACAGCGCGTTCCAGGTCCTGCCAATACCCAGCAATGGAAAAGTAGATTATCTCGGCAAAGGAGAAGTACTCACTAACAGATTTAGACAGATTTGTGAACAATATTTGAGAGAAATAGGCCTTTTGTGTACATAGAAAAAGTCTTAGATCTGTGAGTTCAGCTCATTAAAAATGGGGGCAAAACTATCCTGACAGATAAGCCGAGAAATTTGATAGAATCTGGCAACCTTGGGTTGACAATTTTCTTCCCCCCAATTTTGATACCTCCCTAATGATGCCCTAAACCAGCCTTGAGAACTCAACACCTCCACTCCTTCAGTACTGCCCCCCCCCCCGGTGATCCTTCCTCTTACCCCTCCATCTTCCCCTCTCCCCCTTTCTCCTTGTCCCCTCTTGTTACCCCCTTCTCCCCGCCCCCCCCGCACTGCTTCCTCCCTTCTGCACATATATGTTGTAGCACCTACGACGTCTCAGTTTGGTTCTGCCTTATAATTTTAACTACAGCCTAATGGCTACCTGTTCAATCTACTCTCTCATTCTGGATGACTGTAGCCCATGTTTCTCCTGTTTGGTTGGATACCCGTGAGGTTTCTCTCACCCCCCGGCCCCTTCCCGCATGGTACGGTAAACTTGGGTTCTGTTCCCTTTCAGTATGACAGTTGATTGGTTGCGCCTCCCCTCCTAGGCACAGTATGCTCCCTTTATGGGGTGCCTGTGGGCTGGCAGCGCCAATCTCCATTCTCTCCTGACTAGGGTTGAGCGAACACCTAGATGTCCGTGTTCGACGGGTTCGGCCGAACTTTAAAAAAAAGTCCGGGTCCGTGTCCCGGACTTTTACCGAACTTTTCCCGGACACCGAACCCCATTGAAGTCAATGGGGACCCGAACTTTAAGGCACTAAAATGGCTCTAAAACACCAAAGGAAAGGGCTAGAGTGCTGCAAATGGCAGCAAAACGTAATTAAGAGCATGGCAAGTGCTCTGCAAACAAATGTGGATAGGGAAATAACTTAAAACAACAAAAAAAAAACAGAAAAATAAAACAATGTTCTTCTTCATCTCTGAAGGACGAGGCCCATATGGAGTAGGAGGGAGGTTGAGGTGGTGGTGGATGTGGCGGTGACATAGGCGTGCGCACAGGGTGTGCTGGGTGTGCCTGGGCACACCCTAATCACCTAGGGCACATAGCATTGCCAGTGAGGAGATGGGAAAGATCTCCCTGGGACCTGCTCTGCTCTATTTCTCCTTGCCTACAGGTACATGGCCCCGATACATTACTCTCCCTGCTGGCAAACACATGCATGTGTATTTCAACTTTGGGGTGCACACCTTAATGCAATAGGCTGCGCACACCTATGGGCGGTGTAGGTGGAAGCGGCGGTGGAGGAGGACCAGGGCCGGATTAACAGCATCATGGGCTTGGTGCTGAGGATTTTGAAGGGCCTTAAGGGCCGTGCCTTGCCATGCACCCAGAGGAGGAAGGGTGCAGCCATGCATGCCTAATTCAACATGGGATGCTGTCTCTGAAGCCCATAAACACATCCATGCATCGCCAACTGTCCCTCCTTGTCCGGCCTTCACGCTGTGTGGGGAGGTTCTGAGGGTGCTGCCTGGGGAAGCGAGCATAGAAGCCAGACTTCTGTGTTTACAAGTGACAGAAGAGCGGTAACAGTGAATATGGCCAACCCGGGGCCTATATAAAAGGTAGGGGCCTGGAGCTGCAGCTCCAATAGCCCCTACATTAATCTGGCCCTGAGGAGGAGGACGAGGTAGCCAACACTGCTTCTTTTCAAAAATTTTAAATGAGGGTACACCCCAAAAGAGTGAGAAAGAGCAAAAATGGAACAATGGGTGGGTAAGGTCGGTATCCATTGCTATTCTGCATAAGGTACGGAAAAGTCCCGTGGGATCCATGCCTGGTTCATTTTAATGAACGTGAGCTTGTCCACATTGTCTCTGGACAGGCGGCTGCGCTTGTCTGTTATAACGCCCCCAGCCGTGCTAAATACCCGTTCAGATAATACACTGGCTGCAGGGCACGCCAGCACCTCCAAGGCGTAAAGGGCAAGCTCAAGCCATGTGCCCAATTTGGAGACCCAGAAGTTGAAGGGGGCAGACCCGTCATTCACTACATGTAGGCGTGTGCACACATACTGCTCCACCATGTTGGTAAAATGCTGCCTCCTGCTAAGACGTTCCATCTGAGCTGCTGGTGCTGCTGTTTGTTGTGGCGTGCTGACAAAGCTTTTCCACATTTCGGCCATGCTAACCCTGCCTTCTGAGGTGCTGGCGGTGCCCTGGTTGCGTTGGCGACCTCCTCCTCCTCCTCCTCTGCCTTGTGCTTCCACTGTGGCCCCGCTGTCAGATGGGAATGCCAGCAGCATGGCGTCTACCAGCGTGCGCTTGTACTCGCGCATCTTGCGATCGCGCTCCAGTGAGTGAATTAAGGACGGTACGTTGTCCTTGTAACGGGGATCCAGCAGCGTGGCCACCCAGTAATCAGCACAAGTTAGAATGTGGGCAACTCGGCGGTCGTTGTGGAGACACTGCAGCATGTAATCGCTCATGTGTGCCAGGCTGCCCAGAGGCAACGAAAGGCTGTCCTCTGTGGGAGGTGTATCGTCCGTGTCCTCTGTATCCCCCCAGCCACGCACCAGTGATGGCCATGAGCTGGCCTGGGTGCCACCCTGCTGTGAACATGGTTCCATCTCCTCCTCCAGCTCCTTCTCCTCCTCATCCTCCTCATCCTCCAGAACTGTGCCCCTGCTGGACAATTGCGTCCCTGGCGTTTGCGTGTGCAGGAACCCACCCTCGGAGCCCCTTGCGAATGACTGCCCTGAAAGCCTTGGAAATGTTACCTCTTCATCCTCCTCCTCCTCCTCATCCTGTGCCACATCCTCTTCCATCATCGCCCGAATTGTTTTTTCAAGGAGGCATAGAAGTGGGATAGTTAAGCTGAGAACGGCGTCATTGCCACTGGCCATGTTGGTGGAGTACTCAAAACAGCGCAACAAGGCACACAGGTCTCGCATGGAGGCCCAGTTAAATTAAATAGCGGAATAGAAAATATGATCCAAAAAAAGTGTATGTATATCACACGTACACAACCACACTGGGCCCCAATTACTATTGTTTGTACCCCTAAAAGGCTAGATGAGGAGTAGGGGGAGTATGGAACAGGCAGCACCCTCAAACCTTCAGAAGTATGAGATGAACCCCAACAACTTGGAAAGGTGGATCTCTCTCACACGTACCGACACAGACTATCCCGCAATTCAATTGATCCTCAAAGGTTTTTATTGAATAGCGGAATAGGAAATATGATCAAAAAAAGTGTATGTATCTCGCACGTACACAACCACACTAGGCCCCAATTACTATTGTTTGTACCCCTAAAAGGCTAGATGAGGAGTAGGGGGGGTATGGAACAGGCAGCACCCTCAAACCTTCAGAAGTATGAGATGAACCCCAACAACTTGGAAAGGTGGATCTCTCTCACACGTACCGACACAGACTATCCCCCAATTTAACTGATCCCCAAAGGTTTTTGATTAAATAGCGGAATAGAAAATATGATCCCAAAAAAGTGTATGTATATCACACGTACACAACCACACTGGGCCCCAATTACTATTGTTTGTACCCCTAAAAGGCTAGATGAGGAGTAGGGGGAGTATGGAACAGGCAGCACCCTCAAACCTTCAGAAGTATGAGATGAACCCCAACAACTTGGAAAGGTGGATCTCTCTCACACGTACCGACACAGACTATCCCGCAATTCAATTGATCCTCAAAGGTTTTTATTGAATAGCGGAATAGGAAATATGATCAAAAAAAAGTGTATGTATATCACACGTACACAACCACACTAGGCCCCAATTACTATTGTTTGTACCCCTAAAAGGCTAGATGAGGAGTAGGGGGGGTATGGAACAGGCAGCACCCTCAAACCTTCAGAAGTATGAGATGAACCCCAACAACTTGGAAAGGTGGATCTCTCTCACACGTACCAACACAGACTATCCCCCAATTTAACTGATCCCCAAAGGTTTTTGATTAAATAGCGGAATAGAAAATATGATCCAAAAAAAGTGTATGTATATCACACGTACACAACCACACTAGGCCCCAATTACTATTGTTTGTACCCCTAAAAGGCTAGGAGTAGGGGGGAGTATGGAACAGGCAGCACCCTCAAACCTTCAGAAGTATGAGATGAACCCCAACAACTTGGAAAGGTGGATCTCTCTCACACGTACCAACACAGACTATCCCCCAATTTAACTGATCCCCAAAGGTTTTTGATTAAATAGCGGAATAGAAAATATGATCCCAAAAAAGTGTATGTATATCACACGTACACAACCACACTAGGCCCCAATTACTATTGTTTGTACCCCTAAAAGGCTAGGAGTAGGGGGAGTATGGAACAGGCAGCACCCTCAAACCTTCAGAAGTATGAGATGAACCCCAACAACTTGGAAAGGTGGATCTCTCTCACACGTACCAACACAGACTATCCCCCAATTTAACTGATCCCCAAAGGTTTTTGATTAAATAGCGGAATAGAAAATATGATCCCAAAAAAGTGTATGTATATCACACGTACACAACCACACTAGGCCCCAATTACTATTGTTTGTACCCCTAAAAGGCTAGGAGTAGGGGGGAGTATGGAACAGGCAGCACCCTCAAACCTTCAGAAGTATGAGATGAACCCCAACAACTTGGAAAGGTGGATCTCTCTCACACGTACCAACACAGACTATCCCCCAATTTAACTGATCCCCAAAGGTTTTTGATTAAATAGCGGAATAGAAAATATGATCCCAAAAAAGTGTATGTATATCACACGTACACAACCACACTAGGCCCCAATTACTATTGTTTGTACCCCTAAAAGGCTAGGAGTAGGGGGAGTATGGAACAGGCAGCACCCTCAAACCTTCAGAAGTATGAGATGAACCCCAACAACTTGGAAAGGTGGATCTCTCTCACACGTACCAACACAGACTATCCCCCAATTTAACTGATCCCCAAAGGTTTTTGATTAAATAGCGGAATAGAAAATATGATCCCAAAAAAGTGTATGTATATCACACGTACACAACCACACTAGGCCCCAATTACTATTGTTTGTACCCCTAAAAGGCTAGGAGTAGGGGGGAGTATGGAACAGGCAGCACCCTCAAACCTTCAGAAGTATGAGATGAACCCCAACAACTTGGAAAGGTGGATCTCTCTCACACGTACCAACACAGACTATCCCCCAATTTAACTGATCCCCAAAGGTTTTTGATTAAATAGCGGAATAGAAAATATGATCCCAAAAAAGTGTATGTATATCACACGTACACAACCACACTAGGCCCCAATTACTATTGTTTGTACCCCTAAAAGGCTAGATGAGGAGTAGGGGGAGTATGGAACAGGCAGCACCCTCAAACCTTCAGAAGTATGAGATTGTGTTCACTGTACCCCACAAAGATTGAGTTCACTGCACCCCACAATGATTGTGTTCACTGCACCCCACAAAGATTGTGTTCACTGCACCTCACAAAGATTGTGTTCACTGTACCCCCCAAAGATTGTGTTCACTGCACCCCACAAAGATTCTGTTCACTGTACCCCACAAAGATTGTGTTCACTGCACCCCAAAAAGATTGTGTTCACTGCACCCCAAAAAGGATGTTGTTCACTGCACCCCAAAAAGGATGTTGTTCACTCCACCCCAAAAAGATTGTGTTCACTGCACCCCACAAAGATTGTGTTCACTGCACCCCAAAAAGATTGTGTTCACTGCACCCCAAAAATGATTTTGTTCACTGCACCCCAAAAAGGATTTTGTTCACTGCACCCCAAAAAGGATGTTGTTCACTCCACCCCAAAAAGATTGTGTTCACTGCACCCCAAAAAGATTGTGTTCACTGCACCCCACAAAGGATTTTGTTCACTGCACCCCAAAAAGATTGTGTTCACTGCACCCCAAAAAGGATGTTGTTCACTGCACCCCAAAAAGGATTTTGTTCACTGCACCCCAAAAAGATTGTGTTCACTGCACCCCACAAAGGATTTTGTTCACTGCACCCCACAAAGATTGTGTTCACTGCACACCAAAAAGGATTGTGTTCACTGCACCCCAAAAAGATTTTGTTCACTGCACCCCAAAAAGATTGTGTTCACTGCAGCCCAAAAAGATTGTGTTCACTGCAGCCCAAAAAGATTGTGTTCACTGCAGCCCAAAAAGATTGTGTTCACTGCAGCTCACACACAGAAAAATGGATGTGGATCACTGACACCTGCCTATCTCCAATCCCACACCACACAGCAATATCGATTGTAGTTTGTAGAACACAGTTTCCCTAAAATTCAGCAGACTCTGTCCCTAACAGGATTGAGAAGAGATCGTAGATCAGGATTGAGTGCAGATTCACCCCACCCCCCACACAGCAATATCGATTGTAGTTTGTAGAAGACACTGACCCTATAATTCAGCAGACTCTATCCCTAAAATGCCTACAACTCGCCCTGCCTAAACACTCCGACCTGTCCCTCAATTCTATCCGGACACAAATGGTTTTTTCCTGCCTATCTTTCCCTAATCAGCAGCCAGCACGTTGATGTGTGCTCTGTCCCTGAATCTAAGCAGCATAATGACGCCGCTGCGGCTGCCTCGAACTTATAAAGACTTGGTCACATGCTTCAGACGGCCAATCACAGCTACTGAGACATTTGCAGGCATGGCTGGGATGGCTTAAGGCACACCAGTTAAACGATTGTTGATTGGCTGTTGAAAGCCCGCCATGAAAAGAGCGCCAAAGCATGCAAAACCCGGAAATAAAACGACCGAACACGGATTTTTACCCGAACATACAGTAAAGTGTCCGTGTCCGTGTTCGGGTACAAAAAATCCAATTATTCGGTACGAACACGAATAATACAGTCCGTGTTCGCTCAACACTACTCCTGACCACCCATCTTACCGCACCTTGTCTACCAACCCTCATGATTTACTGTAGTTACAGTTGTTTGTTATACTATGTTACCAATCTTTGACTGCACTTCTTCTCATTGTTCTGTATGTCACACGTTGTTACTCATTTACATTATTCAATAAAATACTTGAAACAGAAAAAAAAAAAATGGGGGAAAAAATAAAAGTGTTGCATTTATAATTTTGTTCAGTGTGTGTATATATATATATATATATATGAGGAGATATTTATATGGCACCTGCTATATAACATTTTTATGTGTTTTTAATACTTGTAAATTAAAAGTTGTATAAAATATAAAAAATAAAAATGTTATACATACTGATTGTATTCTCTCTGATGGCATATTCAAAGTCCTCTCTTCCCTCATAACTCACCGGAGATGAAGGGGGAGTTCTTTCATTTGTTTGTAATAGGGATGGTCCCCAAACTGAGACTATGCATGTACACACCTTGAGGGCTCCACCATTATTAATATTCTAATATAACTAAAAACCAATTGCAACATTAAGTGCAGGTAGTGCTGCAATTCACTTCAGAATGGAAGCACATGTGCAGATATCCTGATATTGTATATTTATATTTTTCCTTATTTTTTTTTTATCCTGACAGAGATTCTACTTTAAAAACATCTTATCAGTGAAACAAAGCTGTTTACAGTGTCTTATTATAGACAACGTCACACACATTTTTCAGAAAACAATGTTTTCCTTCGGAGCTTTAAGGTTTCAGGATGTCTTTGATATCAGAAGTCAGAGGAATCACCCATGAAAAAATTGTATCCTACTGCTATGCTCTGCTGCCTTTCCTCATTATATACACTGCAGTTAGAATTAAGCTTACAACAGTTTAGAACCTTTAATACCCTGGTGGAAAATTGGTCAATATAGCATTACATCATTACAAACATATTGTGTGAAATATGCTGACAGTAAAGATTAGACCATTTATATCTACATGACTGAAAAGTTCAAACAATATATAAGACTGACATGTTTACAGAGCTACACAGCTTTCCTGCTTAATATTGCTGTTTTAGGATATTTTTTTTTCTTTTTCTAAGTAATAGATTTTCAAAGCAGTGATACATTTAATTATTTAGAGTACCAAGAAAGGATATTTGAATATTTATGTAGTTTATTTTTGGATATCAGCATAAATTGTATTTAAAATATAAACTAAACTTAATCTGATTACAAATAAAGGTACTTGTATTTAAAGCAGAATGTCACCCAAAATGGGAAGTTGGTTTTTCTGCCTACTTTGTCCTTCTCTACAACTTCTGGCACAATAAATGTTTTTTTCTTTTTTAGGGGGGGGGGGGGGTACCTAGTTTGACAGGTACCCACTCCAACTTCCACTTGGATCGCCTAGGCCAGTGATGGTGAACCTTGGCACCCCAGATGTTTTGGAACTACATTTCCCATGATGCTCATGCACTCTGCAGTGTAGTTGAGCATCATAGGAAATTTAGTTCCAAAACATCTGGGGTGCCAAGGTTCGCCATCACTGGCCTAGGCAATCCGTACAGGAGTTGCCCCCCCACCCTCAGCCCGAAGCCTCTTGAGACAGGTCACAGGTCCCAGAAAGCTGTGGGATCATTCAGAAAGCTCACTATGGCTCACTCGCACAGTGGAAAGCCATTTCCAACACTAAAGAAGCCAGCGCTGGGGACCCGAAGACCAGTGAAGAACCAGCCTGGGTGAGGGCAGTGCAGTTAAGTGTTCTTTTATAAAAATAAAAAGTCAGCAGCTATACTATTTGTAGACTATTTAATTCACTAGGGTGAGGATCCTTTTTAACAAACTGCACATACACACAATATTCTACATTGCAATATCTTTATTGAACATACCGTGCTGTAAACAATAGGGGCCATTGATGGAACAAGTATATAAACTCATATTTGGTAACTATAGCAACTAATTACACCTGTACAACAAGGAGATATATTTTCTCATTCCTGATACACCATTATACTCCAACATATTTCTCAATTGAAGTTAGTTTTTGCTGTTAATGTGTAGTACTATTTCAAATACTATGATATAATATTGTATATTGCCCAGAAAAAACAACATTATTTGCCTCATCTGAAAAAGATGACAAATTCAAGACAAAATCATAGACACAAAGACTCGTCCGTTGGGCAGATACTTTTTCTATTTTTACAATTGCGAATATCTACCTACCAGTATAATTTTAGGTGACACATTGCATACACTACCCTTCTGCACTTGAACATTTTGCAGAAAGCCACATAATATTAGGTGCAGATTTCAAGCTCCCCTTAGACCCGACACAAGACACATCCTCTAGGACAGTGATGGCAAACCTTGGCACATCATGGGAAATGTAGTTCCAAAACATCTGGGGTGACAAGGTTGGCCATTACTGCTCTAGGAGATCATACTTGGATTGAAATTCCCTGATAAACTGACTGAGTTTCAATCCATGTATGGGCAGACTGGTTGTACAGTAGTCCATCAACAAATTGACTTCTGTACAACCTGCATGTCGACTTTTACTCAAATGATTAGTGCTGCTGACTATAGCCAGCAAAACTGATTGGCATGTTTTGACTGAAGGGAAGATTCTCCACCGTCAGAACACAATAGCGCAGCGGGAATGGTTTTCCACATTGAGTATGTGGATGGGAGAATCTGATTTTTTTTTTTTTGCTCAACCTCTCCAAGGTCTAATAATCCTTTTGCCCTCAGTGCCATTACTGCTTCATTGCTCTTTCTGACTCGGTAGTTCAAAACTCCTGGTTTAATTGCAGCATGCCTCGTAGGTCTCTGCATTAGTGGAGATAGAATGATGAAACTGACTACTATGATGAGCTTTGGGTCTGAGATGAATATGAATTCAATTTGAAGCCAGCTTGTTCTGCGTTCAGCAAATCACCCCAAAAACTGGATATATTTAGCTTATTTGCCTGTCTGAATTGCTGGCTCCTAGAATGTAAACAAAATAGAAGAGAATCCCGAATGACATCAGTGACCGCAGTGGCGTGGATTCTGTTCTTTTAGTCAGGAGTACAGTTGGGAAGCATCATTGTATGTTGGGTCATTGTGGAGGCAGGAAGAATTGTTAGGTGAGGGGAAAACATCATTAGGTGGCAGGATGTCATGGTTGTTGATGAAGTAAATTGCTGAAAGACATGCTTGAGGATGGATTTACATCGGGGGACATTCTTTAGAAAAAAAAAAAAATAATTTTATTTTATCGAAAGGATTTTCTCACAATGTCGGTGTGTTTATTTACATTTTTACTTTTGGGAATGAGCAATAAGGGGTAATAAGTGGACCACCCAGGTGGATACCTGGGTGGTCCACTTATTTCTATATTTTAAGATTACTAAAAGTTCGCCCCAACAAACCCCCACATCTTCTTGGGGACAGAATGTGGGAAAGAGTCCCTTGTCCCTCAACATTACAGCAAGGTGCCTTGCAAGGGATGGAGGCTTTGCTGCTCTCCTTCCAAGGTACGCCCTAATGTTGACAGACATGTGGCCTAGTATGGTACAGGAAAGGGTGCCGCACGCTCGCTTCTCTCCAATTTATGGCCACCCAGACTGCATGCCTGAATAAGGGTCTGGTTATCATTTTAGGTGTAAACCCACGTAATTTTTACCATTTTTTTTATGACTACATTTAAAATAAAAAAGAGTTATTCTTGTACCATACCAGCCACATGCCTACCATACCAGCCTACCAGCCACATGCCTATAATCACTTAGAGAAGGGCCATTTTCCCCCAAACGGTTCCCAAGAGGATGTTGGGGTTTGTTGAGGAGGCCGCCTGTCTCTGGGAAAAAAAAAGGTAATGTGGAGTTCTCTTACAATTAGGTACCTATTTAGGCATGAAGCCTGAATGGCTAACAAAAGGAGGGCAGGAGGCATATGCCCCCCCCCTCATGTACCATAACAGGCCACTTGTTTTCAATGTTAGGGGGTACCTTGCAATATGGGGGGCAACAAAGACCTCCCCACTAAACTGTATTTTTTAAAAATACCCAGCTTCCCATGTCCATGTTAACAATGGCTTAAATATTAGTCTTGAAATGGCCAGAGAAAATTACAAGGTTTGCATTCTATATACCCCAGTTCAGCACTATGTTTGGGGTTTGGGGACGTCTAGGTTCGTTGGACCTCCCACAAATTGAACTGTGTGTCTGGTTCGCTCATTCATTTTGAATACACATCTCTGAAAACACTAGGCAGTCGTGCACAGCCCATAAAGTGATTGGGAATGAGAAATCAGTAAAACAGCTAAATAGCAATTTCTTTGCATCTCTATGTACCTAGGAAATGTCAGGGGAGTACTCTATGCAAAATTACCACCCCATCAAGCAAGATATTGCATGTGCAATGTATCGTAGAAGGTATAGGGTAGCTGCCCTGAGGACACTTCCTCAGATCAACATTTTTTAAAATGGCATTGGCTTACACATTACCCTAGGATCCAAAAAGGTTACTGTTCAATTTAACAAACGTAGTAACACCCACTCATCCAGTCCCCGTCAACTTTGGATGAGTTTGGAATGCAGTAACTTGACTGGCCTGCAGAGATTCCTGACTTCAACCCGATAAAACACCTTGAATTAGAGCAGAGACTGCGAGCCAGGCCTTTTCGTCCACATCAGTGCCTGACCTCACAAATGCGCTTCTGGAAGAATGGTCAAACATTCCCATATACACAATCTGAAACTTGTGGACAGCCTTCCCAGAAGAGTTGAAGCTTTCCGAAACTCTAGTGCGTAAATTAACAATCCAATAAACCTTGCACTCAGGCTGGGTTCGCACTATTGCAAATTGGATGCGAGTTTCCCAGCATTCAATTCGCATGTCAGGAGATTGTGACCGGCTTTCTATGGAGCTGGTTCACATATCTTCGGAGCGGCTCCGGTGCCAATTGCACAGGAGTCCTGTGTGAATTCTGGTCCATTTCAGGTCCGAAATCAGCCAAAAATTCGGACTGAAATCGGACCTGAAATGGTGAATAGGGATGCACCAGACCCCTGCTGTGAGTTGCTCTGTGCTGCAGTGTGAACCCAGCCTCACAGAGAGACCTAAATCTGCCACCTCCTCATCTGGAAGAGACCCCCCTTCTTCACATCCTGATAGCCATTGTGTTTCCCATATGGTTTTTATTAAAGTGACATGCCACATTAAAAAAGGAGATTTGGTTCGATCTACATCTACTGGCAAAACATTTAAAATAGGATAATTTATTAACTGTAATATGAAATATGTTATCTATGTCATTACATGTAGATTGTGCCAAATTCAGTATGTGGGCCGTACAAAACACCCAGATTAAGAGATCGCCTAAGTGACCCTCTTTATGATATTGAAAAAGATCTTGCTACCAATGTAGCTAAACACTAGGGTGAATGTCACTCCAAAGATGTATCTAGTCTTGAAATTCAGGGTATAGAAAAGATCTTGCCGCTTGTTAGAAGAGCTGATAAATTCAGAATTATTTGTAAAAAATATGTTTTCTGAATTTTTAATTTAAATACCAGAAAGCCAGTAGGCTTGAACTTTAAATGGGATGTTTACCATTATTATGATTAACATCTTACCCGTTTCTCCTTATCCATTTCAATGTGTTTTCATGTGTATACTATTAGTCAGCTTTATATGTTTGTTGTGGATAGGAATGATCTTTCTTTCTTTGTACCATTTGAGTTCATCTGCGGACAAAGACATAGTTCATAAAAGAAAAGGAATTGGCAGCACTCCAGGTTGAGTCAAAATCCAGGTTTATTGACTGGACATCCAAATATGACAATCGTGACAAGGTAGACGCGTTTCACACAGTGACTGTGTGCTTAATCATTACAAAGAAAAATGGATATAACATCTCAATATATACACACACAAAAATCCAATCATCAATTAAAAAACAGGTGATACAAATAAGGGGTAAACCATTTTCCTAATTACCGAGGACACTGATAGACCCATAAAACATCTATGTGAAACCAGTGAAAAATCAAATGTGAATGCTGTGACACAATTGTGTATGAAAAAATATATAAGTGCAAAAAATCTGATAAAATCTAAATATGTGTAAACTATATGTGAAAATTAAATGTATTGTGATTAAAGATATGGATAAAATTACCATTGTTTAATAATATGTGTCAATTATAAAATGAGAATAAAAGCTCAAAAAAAATGCACAAAAAATATACAAAAATACAAGGAATAGTGAATATATATTGATATCTGTATAATCCGATTATGTGAATATAAAACTATGAAATAGTTTGTTATTAAATTTTAAAAATGTTTTTTGTCAAATATATAAATCTATTCGTGCATATTAGTTGTATGGGTCAGAAGAAAATCGATCGTATGACATACACAGACCAAACAATATATATGTACAATAAAAACAATTTTGAACAATATCGTTTTTAAAACAAAATAAACACATATGATCCTGTGTATATATGCATCAACCGGTCACCCATAAAAACAATTACAATCATATCGGGGTGACCGGAGAGAGATATATAGTTCGAGGAGATCAAGACTACATACATCAGATTATAACATTAGATACTGAACAAGATAGAGGATCCATACATGGTAAGATCTAATTGTAAAGAATCCATGATTGGAAGGATATATGGAGGGATAGGGGATCCATACATGGTAAGATCTAATTGTAAAGAATCCATAATTGGAAGGATAAGGGATCCACACATGGTAAGATCTAATTGTAGAGAATCCATAATTGGAAGGATATATGGAGGAATATAGGCATGGAAGATGAACAACTACACAGAGTATATTTGATATTATGCAGGATGATGGCCAAACATTTAAGCTCATTATATAAATAGAATATAAAGTATATGTAATAATATAAACTCTGCAGTGTTGGCCATATCATGCTATAACTCTTAGGGACGGACGTCGAGATCTAGTCAGAGTTCAAAGGATCCGAGGGACAAAGCTAAATACACCAGACTACAACACTAGATATCGTGCAAGACAGGGGGTCCATACATGGTAAGATCCAACTGCGCAGAATCCGCACATAAAATGACAAAAATATGGGAGATAATTAACTATGCAAATTATCGTTAATATTATGTAGGATGATGGCCCAACCTCTAAGCTCATTATATAAATAAAATGTAAAGTGAAAGTAATATAATATGAACTCTTTAGTGTTGGCCACGTCATGCTATGAACTCCCAGGAATGGATATCGAGATCCAGCCAGAATTCAAGGGATCTGAGGAACAAAGGATCAGTTAATCAAAAGATCCAGAGATCCTGGCCCCCTATTGTGAAAAAACATGCGGCTATGTATATGGGCAATTCCTGTTGTAATTGAATGTGGAAATGCAACAAGTTTGGAGGCAATTATGTATCTGGATTTATTACCCGATGTCAACATCCAATCCCAAGCAATGTGTGAAATAAATCATATAGTATACAGTATATTTATTGTTATATCGTATCAACACTATTGGCAGATTGACATGGGAACTGTAACAACACTGGAGATGAATTCTCCAATGTGTTACATTGGACGGACACTGGATATGGAGGATTCCAATCATAAATGGTTTAAATCCATTTTATGCAAAGGAGAAAAATACCCTCAATATTTGTGAATATCCATATTAACCATTTTCTATATAACATACCGAACACACATACGTAGTCTGCGAATAGGGCCAGAAATGATATATAATATCATGAAGATATATGTTTCCACAAGACCTAATGGATGTTGTATCTACAAATAAGGAAATTATGGTTTGGCCCGACCCATTGTGCCGTATGTGTGCAGTGTAGTTATGATTTGTCCATCAATACCTTTTAACAACACATCCAAATAGTGTATTTCTCTAGCGTTGGCTTCTCCTGTAAATTTTAAGTTTTTATTGTTACAATTTAGGAAGTCAATTAATGAGTTTAACCTTTCAACTCCATCCTCCATGATAAACAGTAGGTCATCAATAAATCGAAAGTAAAATTTAATAAAAGGTCTGAAGGGGTTCTCCCCCCCAAAGATGCGGGGCCTCTCCCACCAGCCCATGTATAGGTTGGCGAGTGAGGGCGAAAATTTAGCGCCCATCGCAGCCCCGCACCTTTGGAGGTAAAAAACCCCATCAAAACAAAAATAGGTTGCCACAAGGCATGAACTTTGAATGGGATGTAACCCATTTTTATGAATAGGTGCCTTCTTACATCTCCAAACATCAGCTACATGTGTGCATATCCAAAAGATAATGATCCATAGCGACCTATATCTAGGAAGTCAGTATTCTGTATCCTTATGTACAATAAACCGACGATTTACCATTATAATTAGTGTTGAGCGAACACGGACTGTATTATTCGTGTTCGTACCGAATAATTGGATTTTTTGTACCCGAACACGGACACGGACACTTTACTGTATGTTCGGGTAAAAATCCGTGTTCGGTCGTTTTATTTCCGGGTTTTGCATGCTTTGGCGCTCTTTTCATGGCGGGCTTTCAACAGCCAATCAACAATCGTTTAACTGGTGTGCCTTAAGCCATCCCAGCCATGCCTGCAAATGTCTCAGTAGCTGTGATTGGCCGTCTGAAGCATGTGACCAAGTCTTTATAAGTTCGAGGCAGCCGCAGCGGCGTCATTATGCTGCTTAGATTCAGGGACAGAGCACACATCAACGTGCTGGCTGCTGATTAGGGAAAGATAGGCAGGAAAAAACCATTTGTGTCCGGATAGAATTGAGGGACAGGTCGGAGTGTTTAGGCAGGGCGAGTTGTAGGCATTTTAGGGATAGAGTCTGCTGAATTATAGGGTCAGTGTCTTCTACAAACTACAATCGATATTGCTGTGTGGGGGGTGGGGTGAATCTGCACTCAATCCTGATCTACGATCTCTTCTCAATCCTGTTAGGGACAGAGTCTGCTGAATTTTAGGGAAACTGTGTTCTACAAACTACAATCGATATTGCTGTGTGGTGTGGGATTGGAGATAGGCAGGTGTCAGTGATCCACATCCATTTTTCTGTGTGTGAGCTGCAGTGAACACAATCTTTTTGGGCTGCAGTGAACACAATCTTTTTGGGCTGCAGTGAACACAATCTTTTTGGGCTGCAGTGAACACAATCTTTTTGGGGTGCAGTGAACAAAATCTTTTTGGGGTGCAGTGAACACAATCCTTTTTGGTGTGCAGTGAACACAATCTTTGTGGGGTGCAGTGAACAAAATCCTTTGTGGGGTGCAGTGAACACAATCTTTTTGGGGTGCAGTGAACAAAATCCTTTTTGGGGTGCAGTGAACAACATCCTTTTTGGGGTGCAGTGAACACAATCTTTTTGGGGTGCAGTGAACAAAATCCTTTGTGGGGTGCAGTGAACACAATCTTTTTGGGGTGCAGTGAACACAATCTTTTTGGGGTGGAGTGAACAACATCCTTTTTGGGGTGCAGTGAACAAAATCCTTTTTGGGGTGCAGTGAACAAAATCATTTTTGGGGTGCAGTGAACACAATCTTTTTGGGGTGCAGTGAACACAATCTTTGTGGGGTGCAGTGAACACAATCTTTTTGGGGTGGAGTGAACAACATCCTTTTTGGGGTGCAGTGAACAACATCCTTTTTGGGGTGCAGTGAACACAATCTTTTTGGGGTGCAGTGAACACAATCTTTGTGGGGTACAGTGAACAGAATCTTTGTGGGGTGCAGTGAACACAATCTTTGGGGGGTACAGTGAACACAATCTTTGTGAGGTGCAGTGAACACAATCTTTGTGGGGTGCAGTGAACACAATCATTGTGGGGTGCAGTGAACTCAATCTTTGTGGGGTACAGTGAACACAATCTCATACTTCTGAAGGTTTGAGGGTGCTGCCTGTTCCATACTCCCCCTACTCCTCATCTAGCCTTTTAGGGGTACAAACAATAGTAATTGGGGCCTAGTGTGGTTGTGTACGTGTGATATACATACACTTTTTTGGGATCATATTTTCTATTCCGCTATTTAATCAAAAACCTTTGGGGATCAGTTAAATTGGGGGATAGTCTGTGTTGGTACGTGTGAGAGAGATCCACCTTTCCAAGTTGTTGGGGTTCATCTCATACTTCTGAAGGTTTGAGGGTGCTGCCTGTTCCATACTCCCCCTACTCCTAGCCTTTTAGGGGTACAAACAATAGTAATTGGGGCCTAGTGTGGTTGTGTACGTGTGATATACATACACTTTTTTGGGATCATATTTTCTATTCCGCTATTTAATCAAAAACCTTTGGGGATCAGTTAAATTGGGGGATAGTCTGTGTTGGTACGTGTGAGAGAGATCCACCTTTCCAAGTTGTTGGGGTTCATCTCATACTTCTGAAGGTTTGAGGGTGCTGCCTGTTCCATACTCCCCCTACTCCTAGCCTTTTAGGGGTACAAACAATAGTAATTGGGGCCTAGTGTGGTTGTGTACGTGTGATATACATACACTTTTTTGGGATCATATTTTCTATTCCGCTATTTAATCAAAAACCTTTGGGGATCAGTTAAATTGGGGGATAGTCTGTGTTGGTACGTGTGAGAGAGATCCACCTTTCCAAGTTGTTGGGGTTCATCTCATACTTCTGAAGGTTTGAGGGTGCTGCCTGTTCCATACTCCCCCCTACTCCTAGCCTTTTAGGGGTACAAACAATAGTAATTGGGGCCTAGTGTGGTTGTGTACGTGTGATATACATACACTTTTTTGGGATCATATTTTCTATTCCGCTATTTAATCAAAAACCTTTGGGGATCAGTTAAATTGGGGGATAGTCTGTGTTGGTACGTGTGAGAGAGATCCACCTTTCCAAGTTGTTGGGGTTCATCTCATACTTCTGAAGGTTTGAGGGTGCTGCCTGTTCCATACTCCCCCTACTCCTAGCCTTTTAGGGGTACAAACAATAGTAATTGGGGCCTAGTGTGGTTGTGTACGTGTGATATACATACACTTTTTTGGGATCATATTTTCTATTCCGCTATTTAATCAAAAACCTTTGGGGATCAGTTAAATTGGGGGATAGTCTGTGTTGGTACGTGTGAGAGAGATCCACCTTTCCAAGTTGTTGGGGTTCATCTCATACTTCTGAAGGTTTGAGGGTGCTGCCTGTTCCATACTCCCCCTACTCCTAGCCTTTTAGGGGTACAAACAATAGTAATTGGGGCCTAGTGTGGTTGTGTACGTGTGATATACATACACTTTTTTGGGATCATATTTTCTATTCCGCTATTTAATCAAAAACCTTTGGGGATCAGTTAAATTGGGGGATAGTCTGTGTTGGTACGTGTGAGAGAGATCCACCTTTCCAAGTTGTTGGGGTTCATCTCATACTTCTGAAGGTTTGAGGGTGCTGCCTGTTCCATACTCCCCCTACTCCTAGCCTTTTAGGGGTACAAACAATAGTAATTGGGGCCTAGTGTGGTTGTGTACGTGTGATATACATACACTTTTTTGGGATCATATTTTCTATTCCGCTATTTAATCAAAAACCTCTGGGGATCAGTTAAATTGGGGGATAGTCTGTGTTGGTACGTGTGAGAGAGATCCACCTTTCCAAGTTGTTGGGGTTCATCTCATACTTCTGAAGGTTTGAGGGTGCTGCCTGTTCCATACTCCCCCTACTCCTAGCCTTTTAGGGGTACAAACAATAGTAATTGGGGCCTAGTGTGGTTGTGTACGTGTGATATACATACACTTTTTTGGGATCATATTTTCTATTCCGCTATTTAATCAAAAACCTTTGGGGATCAGTTAAATTGGGGGATAGTCTGTGTTGGTACGTGTGAGAGAGATCCACCTTTCCAAGTTGTTGGGGTTCATCTCATACTTCTGAAGGTTTGAGGGTGCTGCCTGTTCCATACCCCCCCTACTCCTCATCTAGCCTTTTAGGGGTACAAACAATAGTAATTGGGGCCTAGTGTGGTTGTGTACGTGTGATATACATACACTTTTTTTGGATCATATTTTCTATTCCGCTATTTAATCAAAAACCTTTGGGGATCAGTTAAATTGGGGGATAGTCTGTGTTGGTACGTGTGAGAGAGATCCACCTTTCCAAGTTGTTGGGGTTCATCTCATACTTCTGAAGGTTTGAGGGTGCTGCCTGTTCCATACCCCCCCTACTCCTCATCTAGCCTTTTAGGGGTACAAACAATAGTAATTGGGGCCTAGTGTGGTTGTGTACGTGTGATATACATACACTTTTTTTTGATCATATTTCCTATTCCGCTATTCAATAAAAACCTTTGAGGATCAATTGAATTGCGGGATAGTCTGTGTCGGTACGTGTGAGAGAGATCCACCTTTCCAAGTTGTTGGGGTTCATCTCATACTTCTGAAGGTTTGAGGGTGCTGCCTGTTCCATACTCCCCCTACTCCTCATCTAGCCTTTTAGGGGTACAAACAATAGTAATTGGGGCCCAGTGTGGTTGTGTACGTGTGATATACATACACTTTTTTGGGATCATATTTTCTATTCCGCTATTTAATCAAAAACCTTTGGGGATCAGTTAAATTGGGGGATAGTCTGTGTCGGTACGTGTGAGAGAGATCCACCTTTCCAAGTTGTTGGGGTTCATCTCATACTTCTGAAGGTTTGAGGGTGCTGCCTGTTCCATACCCCCCCTACTCCTCATCTAGCCTTTTAGGGGTACAAACAATAGTAATTGGGGCCTAGTGTGGTTGTGTACGTGCGAGATACATACACTTTTTTTGATCATATTTCCTATTCCGCTATTCAATAAAAACCTTTGAGGATCAATTGAATTGCGGGATAGTCTGTGTCGGTACGTGTGAGAGAGATCCACCTTTCCAAGTTGTTGGGGTTCATCTCATACTTCTGAAGGTTTGAGGGTGCTGCCTGTTCCATACTCCCCCTACTCCTCATCTAGCCTTTTAGGGGTACAAACAATAGTAATTGGGGCCCAGTGTGGTTGTGTACGTGTGATATACATACACTTTTTTTGGATCATATTTTCTATTCCGCTATTTAATTTAACTGGGCCTCCATGCGAGACCTGTGTGCCTTGTTGCGCTGTTTTGAGTACTCCACCAACATGGCCAGTGGCAATGACGCCGTTCTCAGCTTAACTATCCCACTTCTATGCCTCCTTGAAAAAACAATTCGGGCGATGATGGAAGAGGATGTGGCACAGGATGAGGAGGAGGAGGAGGATGAAGAGGTAACATTTCCAAGGCTTTCAGGGCAGTCATTCGCAAGGGGCTCCGAGGGTGGGTTCCTGCACACGCAAACGCCAGGGACGCAATTGTCCAGCAGGGGCACAGTTCTGGAGGATGAGGAGGATGAGGAGGAGGAGGAGCTGGAGGAGGAGATGGAACCATGTTCACAGCAGGGTGGCACCCAGGCCAGCTCATGGCCATCACTGGTGCGTGGCTGGGGGGATACAGAGGACACGGACGATACACCTCCCACAGAGGACAGCCTTTCGTTGCCTCTGGGCAGCCTGGCACACATGAGCGATTACATGCTGCAGTGTCTCCACAACGACCGCCGAGTTGCCCACATTCTAACTTGTGCTGATTACTGGGTGGCCACGCTGCTGGATCCCCGTTACAAGGACAACGTACCGTCCTTAATTCACTCACTGGAGCGCGATCGCAAGATGCGCGAGTACAAGCGCACGCTGGTAGACGCCATGCTGCTGGCATTCCCATCTGACAGCGGGGCCACAGTGGAAGCACAAGGCAGAGGAGGAGGAGGAGGAGGTCGCCAACGCAACCAGGGCACCGCCAGCACCTCAGAAGGCAGGGTTAGCATGGCCGAAATGTGGAAAAGCTTTGTCAGCACGCCACAACAAACAGCAGCACCAGCAGCTCAGATGGAACGTCTTAGCAGGAGGCAGCATTTTACCAACATGGTGGAGCAGTATGTGTGCACACGCCTACATGTAGTGAATGACGGGTCTGCCCCCTTCAACTTCTGGGTCTCCAAATTGGGCACATGGCTTGAGCTTGCCCTTTACGCCTTGGAGGTGCTGGCGTGCCCTGCAGCCAGTGTATTATCTGAACGGGTATTTAGCACGGCTGGGGGCGTTATAACAGACAAGCGCAGCCGCCTGTCCAGAGACAATGTGGACAAGCTCACGTTCATTAAAATGAACCAGGCATGGATCCCACGGGACTTTTCCGTACCTTATGCAGAATAGCAATGGATACCGACCTTACCCACCCATTGTTCCATTTTTGCTCTTTCTCACTCTTTTGGGGTGTACCCTCATTTAAAATTTTTGAAAAGAAGCAGTGTTGGCTACCTCGTCCTCCTCCTCAGGGCCAGATTAATGTAGGGGCTATTGGAGCTGCAGCTCCAGGCCCCTATCTTTTATATAGGCCCCGGGTTGGCCATATTCACTGTTACCGCTCTTCTGTCACTTGTAAACACAGAAGTCTGGCTTCTATGCTCGCTTCCCCAGGCAGCACCCTCAGAACCTCCCCACACAGCGTGAAGGCCGGACAAGGAGGGACAGTTGGCGATGCATGGATGTGTTTATGGGCTTCAGAGACAGCATCCCATGTTGAATTAGGCATGCATGGCTGCACCCTTCCTCCTCTGGGTGCATGGCAAGGCACGGCCCTTAAGGCCCTTCAAAATCCTCAGCACCAAGCCCATGATGCTGTTAATCCGGCCCTGGTCCTCCTCCACCGCCGCTTCCACCTACACCGCCCATAGGTGTGCGCAGCCTATTGCATTAAGGTGTGCACCCCAAAGTTGAAATACACATGCATGTGTTTGCCAGCAGGGAGAGTAATGTATCGGGGCCATGTACCTGTAGGCAAGGAGAAATAGAGCAGAGCAGGTCCCAGGGAGATCTTTCCCATCTCCTCACTGGCAATGCTATGTGCCCTAGGTGATTAGGGTGTGCCCAGGCACACCCAGCACACCCTGTGCGCACGCCTATGTCACCGCCACATCCACCACCACCTCAACCTCCCTCCTACTCCATATGGGCCTCGTCCTTCAGAGATGAAGAAGAACATTGTTTTATTTTTCTGTTTTTTTTTTGTTGTTTTAAGTTATTTCCCTATCCACATTTGTTTGCAGAGCACTTGCCATGCTCTTAATTACGTTTTGCTGCCATTTGCAGCACTCTAGCCCTTTCCTTTGGTGTTTTAGAGCCATTTTAGTGCCTTAAAGTTCGGGTCCCCATTGACTTCAATGGGGTTCGGTGTCCGGGAAAAGTTCGGTAAAAGTCCGGGACACGGACCCGGACTTTTTTTTAAAGTTCGGCCGAACCCGTCGAACACGGACATCTAGGTGTTCGCTCAACCCTAATTATAATCTCTTTTGTTCATACATCAGGAGATGTCGGCGATCATTGACATGATTCATTTGGATCTGCACACATACGGCACAATGGGTCGGGCCAAACCATAATTTCCTTATTTGTAGATACAACATCCATTAGATCTTGTGGAAACATATATCTTCATGATATTATATATAATTTCTGGCCCTATTCGCAGACTGCGTATGTGTGTTCGGTATGTTATATAGAAAATGGTTCATATGGATATTCACAAATATTGAGGGTATTTTTCTCCTTTGCATAAAATGGATTTAAACCATTTATGATTGGAATCCTCCATATCCAGTGTCTGTCCAATGTAACACATTGGAGAATTCATCTCCAGTGTTGTTACAGTTCCCATGTCAATCTGCCAATAGTGTTGATACGATATAACAATAAATATACTGTATACTATATGATTTATTTCACACATTGCTTGGGATTGGATGTTGACATCGGGTAATAAATCCAGATACATAATTGCCTCCAAACTTGTTGCATTTCCACATTCAATTACAACAGGAATTGCCCATATACATAGCCGCATGTTTTTTCACAATTGGGGGCCAGGATCTCTGGATCTTTTGATTAACTGATCCTTTGTTCCTCAGATCCCTTGAATTCTGGCTGGATCTCGATATCCATTCCTGGGAGTTCATAGCATGACGTGGCCAACACTAAAGAGTTCATATTATATTACTTTCACTTTACATTTTATTTATATAATGAGCTTAGAGGTTGGGCCATCATCCTACATAATATTAACGATAATTTGCATAGTTAATTATCTCCCATATTTATGTCATTTTATGTGCGGATTCTGCGCAGTTGGATCTTACCATGTATGGACCCCCTGTCTTGCACGATATCTAGTGTTGTAGTCTGGTGTATTTAGCTTTGTCCCTCGGATCCTTTGAACTCTGACTAGATCTCGACGTACGTCCCTAAGAGTTATAGCATGATATGGCCAACACTGCAGAGTTTATATTATTACATATACAGTGGGTACGGAAAGTATTCAGACCCCCTTAAATTTTTCACTCTTTGTTATATTGCAGCCATTTGCTAAAATCATTTAAGTTCATTCTTCTTCCTCATGAATGTACACATAGCACCCCATACTGACAGAAAAACACAGAATTGTTGACATTGTTGCAGATTTATTAAAAAAGAAAAACTGAAATATCACATGGTCCTAAGTATTCAGACCCTTTGCTCAGTATTTAGTAGAAGCCTCCTTTTGATCTAATACAGCCAGGAGTCTTTTTGGGAAAGATGCAACAAGTCTTTCACACCTGGATTTGGGGATCCTCTGCCATTCCTCCTTGCAGATCCTCTCCAGTTCTGTCAGGTTGGATGGTAAACGTTGGTGGACAGCCATTTTTAGGTCTCTCCAGAGATGCTCAATTGGGTTTAAGTCAGGGCTCTGGCTGGGCCATTCAAGAACAGTCACGGAGTTGTTGTGAAGCCACTCCTTCGTTATTTTAGCTGTGTGCTTAGGGTCATTGTCTTGTTGGAAGGTAAACCTTCGGCCCAGTCTGAGGTCCAGAGCACTCTGGAAAAGGTTTTTGTCCAGGATATCCCTGTACTTGGCCGCATTCATCTTTCCCTCGATTGCAACCAGTCGTCCTGTCCCTGCAGCTGAAAAACACCCCCACAGCATGATGCTGCCACCACCATGCTTCACTGTTGGGACTGTATTGGACAGGTGATGAGCAGTGCCTGGTTTTCTCCACACATACAGCTTAGAATTAAGGCCAAAAAGTTCTATTTTGGTCTCATCAGACCAGAGAATCTTATTTCTCACCATCTTGGAGTCCTTCAGGTGTTTTTTTTAGCAAACTCCATGCGGGCTTTCATGTGTCTTACACTGAGGAGAGGCTTCCGTCGGGCCACTCTGCCATAAAGCCCCGACTGGTGGAGGGCAGCAGTGATGGTTGACTTTCTACAACTTTCTCCCATCTCCTGACTGCATCTCTGGAGCTCAGCCACAGTGATCTTTGGGTTCTTCTTTACCTCTCTCACCAAGGCTCTTCTCCCCCGATAGCTCAGTTTGGCCGGACGGCCAGCTCTAGGAAGGGTTCTGGTCGTCCCAAACGTCTTCCATTTGAGGATTATGGAGGCCACTGTGCTCTTAGGAACCTTAAGTGCAGCAGAAATCTTTTTGTAACCTTGGCCAGATCTGTGCCTTGCCACAATTCTGTCTCTGAGCTCTTCAGGCAGTTCCTTTGACCTCATGATTCTCATTTGCTCTGACATGCATTGTGATCTGGAAGGTCTTATATAGACAGGTGTGTGGCTTTCCTAATCAAGTCCAATCAGTATAATCAAACACAGCTGGACTCAAATGAAGGTGTAGAACCATCTCAAGCATGATCAGAAGAAATGGAAAGCACCTGAGTTAAATATATGAGTGTCACAGCAAAGGGTCTGAATACTTAGGACCATGTGGTATTTCAGTTTTTCTTTTTTAATAAATCTGCAACAATGTCAACAATTCTGTGTTTTTCTGTCAGTATGGGGTGCTATGTGTACATTCATGAGGAAGAAGAATGAACTTAAATGATTTTAGCAAATGGCTGCAATATAACAAAGAGTGAAAAATTTAAGGGGGTCTGAATACTTTCCGTACCCACTGTACTTTATATTCTATTTATATAATGAGCTTAAATGTTTGGCCATCATCCTGCATAATATCAAATATACTCTGTGTAGTTGTTCATCTTCCATGACTATATTCCTCCATATATCCTTCCAATTATGGATTCTCTACAATTAGATCTTACCATGTGTGGATCCCTTATCCTTCCAATTATGGATTCTTTACAATTAGATCTTACCATGTATGGATCCCCTATCCCTCCATATATCCTTCCAATCATGGATTCTTTACAATTAGATCTTACCTTGTATGGATTCTCTATCTTGTTCAGTATCTAATGTTATAATCTGATGTATGTAGTCTTGATCTCCTCGAACTATATATCTCTCTCCGGTCACCCCGATATGATTGTAATTGTTTTTATGGGTGACCGGTTGATGCATATATACACAGGATCATATGTGTTTATTTTGTTTTAAAAACGATATTGTTCAAAATTGTTTTTATTGTACATATATATTGTTTGGTCTGTGTATGTCATACGATCGATTTTCTTCTGACCCATACAACTAATATGCACGAATAGATTTATATATTTGACAAAAAACATTTTTAAAATTTAATAACAAACTATTTCATAGTTTTATATTCACATAATCGGATTATACAGATATCAATATATATTCACTATTCCTTGTATTTTTGTATATTTTTTGTGCATTTTTTTTGAGCTTTTATTCTCATTTTATAATTGACACATATTATTAAACAATGGTAATTTTATCCATATCTTTAATCACAATACATTTAATTTTCACATATAGTTTACACATATTTAGATTTTATCAGATTTTTTGCACTTATATATTTTTTCATACACAATTGTGTCACAGCATTCACATTTGATTTTTCACTGGTTTCACATAGATGTTTTATGGGTCTATCAGTGTCCTCGGTAATTAGGAAAATGGTTTACCCCTTATTTGTATCACCTGTTTTTTAATTGATGATTGGATTTTTGTGTGTGTATATATTGAGATGTTATATCCATTTTTCTTTGTAATGATTAAGCACACAGTCAGTGTGTGAAACGCGTCTACCTTGTCACGATTGTCATATTTGGATGTCCAGTCAATAAACCTGGATTTTGACTCAACCTGGAGTGCTGCCAATTCCTTTTCTTTTATCAAGTTTTCACGGAGGCGAGCCGGGGCATGCACCTGTGTGAGTCATCAGGCAATTACACCACCTTGAGCAGTGACTCCTTGTCTGTTCAAAGACATAGTTCACACTAGTATTTAATGATAAATTAATGGATATACTGATCTGTGTGGATATATTTGTCTTTGTATACTGCAGTGAATGTAAATGATATGTTTTGTGGGTATTTAGTCTTAGGATTTTGGTCTTTGGACTTATATCTAAAAATAAGCGTTTTTTTAATCCCTGTCTTTATTTTTGTTGATATATTCTGTACACTAGTTTGAATTATTTATTTCTTAGACTGTGCTTATGCGGCTCTACCCCTGTCTCTTTCGCCAATTCATCATCTTCATTTGTTGGTTTTTGCATTTATCATTCACATGTGGTTTGTAACAGGTGTATATCATTTGTAACCAATTAGCTAAATTGCTATACATTTATGCTGAATATATATATATATATATATATATATATATATATATATATATATATATATATATATCTTCCTGTCCATTTGTGAAGTCAGCTATGATTAAGCTCCAGAGTATGATGTGAAACGTGTCAGCTGTCATTGCTGCTGTACTTGATCTCCACGTTGCTGTATGAGTTTTTTTATACAGAATAAAGGTGTTGCATCTGGAGTGCGGCCATCCAGGACTTTTTGCTTTACTTGCTACACAAGGCAGAGCCAGCACCCAGACTTGCAGGGTGGAGGTGTACTGTATATTGGAGAGAGGACACCTAGAGCGGTATCTATTCAATTGACGTGCCACATTAGCATCATCATGTTTGACAGTATCATATATATGGTCCCTCAGGTGGTCACGTAACTGCCTCGTTGTTCTCCCAACATACTGAACTTTACATATAGCACAAGTGATGAGGTATACCACGTTTTTTGTATTGCAATTGATGAAAGACTTTTTTACCATACTCTCTTTCACTTGTGCTGGATCTAAATTTATTCCCCTCTAATGATTCTCAGGCACCATGGACAATCATTGATACCACATTTAAAGTTACCCCTAAAGCTTAAAGTGTTTGCTAGCCCAACATTTCATATTCCTGATATGTGCCTGCTGTAGCATGTTCTTGTATGAGAAAGTATCCTGTTCTCTTCATTTTGTTTCCTATATGTGAAATCCCTGGTGTCTGCCAGCCCCTCTGCTTTCCTATTAAAAACTGACCACTCTAAACACAACGTGGTCAACTCTCTAGCTGTGCTAGGAAATCAGCCTGCTTCCCTCCAATGATCAGACTTGTCCTGACACACCGCCCTTGCACAGCCTTTCATGGGAAGCTCAGTGTGCTGTTGCTTCTCCTCCTCCTCCCCCCCCCCCCCCAAGGTATTTTTTTTTCATATCTATACACAAATGTTTTGCCTTTCATTTCTATTTTAAACTGAACGTGTTCTTTTACTAGTTGATCGTTTACAATAACTTTAGCCAATGTGTGTTTCCAGGCCTCTTAGAGGAAAAATGACTAGGGGATAAAGACTGCCCAAAAGTAGGGGCCATTCTGACACCACTTTAATCCCATTTTTAAGTACTTTGGTATACACCTCATCTTGATATAGCACTGGGATATACAGTATCTCACAAAAGTGAGTACACCCCTCACATTTTTGTAAATATTTTATTATATCTTTTCATTTGACAACACCGAAGAAATTACACTTTGCTAAAATGTAAAGTAGTGTAAATTTGCTGTCCCCTCAAAATAACTCAACATACAGCCATTAACCACTTTCCCACTGCTCACATTGCTGCTACTGCAGCAATGTGGCTCGTTATCGTCCAGCGACGTAGACCTACGTCGCTGGACTCCTCCCCCTGTAGGCGGCGCTCACGCGCCGCCGGAGGCGCGCTCTCGCTGTTTTCAGTCACAGCGGGAGTCGGGCCAGGGGAGGATCGACGGCGATCGCCGCCGCTCTTCCCCGATCGTCAGGGAATCGAGTGAGGAGATCCGCCCGCTTGTGTAAACAGAGCGGGCGGATCTCCTAAGTGACAGGCAGGGACAGATCGCAGTGTTCAGCATAGCTGAACATTCGATCTGTCCTTGTGTCACACAGTCACCCCCCCCCTCACACGTTAGTAAGCACCAGGCATACATTAACCCCTCCCTCTTCAATAAAATTAACCCCTTCCCTGCCAGTGTCATTTTTACAGTAACAGTGCATATATATAGCACTGATTACTGCAGTAATGTCACTGGTACCCCCAAAAGTGTAAAAAATGTCAGTCAAGGGTCCGATCTGTCCGCCGCAATGTCGCAGTCCCGCAAATAAAATCGCAGATCGCTGCCATTACGCGTTAAAAAAAAAAACACCAAAAATGACATAAATTTTTTCCCTTAGTTAGTAAACGCAATAACTTTTGCGCAAACCAATCAAAATACGCTTATCGTGATTTTTTTTTACCAAACATAGGTAGCAGAAAACAAATTGGCCAAAAATTAAAAAAAATTTGATTTTTACATTTTTTTTGGGGGGGGAATTTCATATAAAAAAATGTTAAAAATATTGTTATTTTTTCAAAATAAACGCTCTTTTTTTGTTTATAGCGCAAAAATTAAAAATCGCACTGGTGATCAAATACAAGCAAAAGAAAGCTCTGTTTGTGGGGAAAAAAGGACGTAAATTTTGTTTGGGTACGGCGTCGCACGACCGCTCAATTGTCAGTTAAAGTCGCACAGCGCCGAATCGCAAAAAGTGGCCTGGACGTAAGACAGCAAAATCCTCCGGTGGTAAAGTGGTTAATGTCTAAACTGCTGGTATTAAAAGTGAGTACACCCCTATTGGTACCAAAGTGTCAATAATTTATGTGGCCGCCATTATTTTCTAGCACTGCCTTAACCCTCTTGGGCATGGAGTTCACCAGAGCTTCCCCAGGATGCCACTGGATTCCTCTTCCAATCCTCCATGAGGACATCACGGAGCTAGTGGATGTTAGAGACCTTGCGCTCCTCCACCTTCCATTTGAGGATGCCCCAAAGATGCTCAATAGGGTTTTGGTCTGGAGACATGCTTGGCCAGTCCATCACCTTTACCCTCAGCTTCTTTAGCAAGGCAGTGGTCGTCTAGGAGAGGTTTTTGGGGTCGTTATCATGTTGGAATACTGGCTTGCGGCCCAGTCTCTGAAGGAAGGGGATCATGCTCTGCTTCAGTATGTCACAGTTCATGTTGTCATTCATGGTTCCCTAAATTGAACTGTAGCTCCCTAGTGCTGGTAGCACTCATGCAGTCCCAGACCATGACACTTCCAACACCATGCTTGACTGTAGGCAAGACACACTTGTCTTTGTACTCCTCACCTGGTTGCCACCACACACACTTGACACCATCTGAACCAAATAGGTTTATCTTGGTCTCATGAGACCACAGGACATGGTTCCAGTAATCCATGTCCTTAGTCTGCTTGTCTTCAGCAAACTGTTTGTGGGCTTTCTTGTGCATCATCTTTAGAAGAGGCTTCCTTCTGGGACGAAACCCATGCAGAGTGGTATTGCCAGAACAATGTATAAACAGAAAAAAGAAAGAGAGAAAAGCACCACTACCGAAGTGTAGCATGTGATAAAACATATTGGTAAAATGAAAAACAACAAATATGCACTTATGTTTAAAAGACATAAGATAACTGTTTCAATAGGCCTCCAGCAAGTAACAACCTTCCAGGTGGTCAATGGTGAAAAAGCTCCTCCATGTGAATGTGATGTAAGATGCTTGTGACCAGGATGTTGACCAGGGGAACACCAGGAAGAGCCAGCAGAAGCAGCAGACTGAGTGTGGATATCACACGAAAAAGAACCACTGTCGCTTGCCCAACAATGGCTTCATGTATAGATTGGTTTTCACTTTTCACCATTGTGTGATAATCCAACATCCAAAAATGGTATAGTATGATTGTTTTGTTGTCCTGTGAATCTCAAGTTCAATTCATTGCTATTAAGGTATTCTATGAGTTTTTCCAATACAAAGCCAGATCCAACAAGGACAAAAATCAGATCATCTATATAGAGATAGAATAATTTTATGTTGGAAATGGTTTCCTCTCACTATAGATGTGCACCCTCTCCCACCAACCCATATACATTGGCGAGAGAGGACGGAAATCTGGCGCCCTTGAATGCTCCACACTGTTGGCGATAGTAATATCCATAAAGAAAAAAATAAAAATTGTGCGTGACAAGATAACCTAAAGAGTCCAGAACAAATTCACTCTAGATACATGAATACTATATCTGTCTAAATAAAATTTGACAGCCTCCCAGCCCAACCCATGGGGCTTTTCTGAATAAAGGCTGGACACGTCACATGTTACCCAGGTATAACCATCTTGCCATTGAAAAGTGTCCATGATATCTAACAAGTGTTTGTTATCTCTAACAAGAGGCTGTAATTGAGCATCAAGCCACTGTCCCAGTCGTTCATTGATGTAGTCTATTTTTGACACGATAGGTTTGGGAAGATGATGAAATATCGCCATGACAGGATATTGTGGACTGGAATCAATACCTCACTCTATTTTATTGTAAACATTCCCAGTCTAACATCCCTCCTAACAACTGAGTTTAACCTTTCTTTATACAATTTGGTAGGATCACTTTTTGATACCTCGTATGAAGTGGCTTCCAATAATTGTCTCAAAACCTCATCTCTGTAAGCAGATGTATCCTGTACAGTTCCCTTTGTCAGAATTTCTTATTATGATATCAGGATCTTTATTGAGTCTGAGTAATGGTTTTATGGCGATAGTAATATCCATAAAAAAAAAAAAAAAATGTGTGCAACAAGATAACCTAAAGAGTCCAAAACAAATTCACTCTAGATACATGAAAGACCACTATATCTGTCTAAATAAAATTTGACAGCATCCCAGCCCAACCCATGGAGTATTCCTGAATAAAGGCTGGACACGTCACATGTTACTCAGGTATAACCATCTTGCCATTGATAAGTGTCCATGATATCTAACAAGTGTTTGGTATCTCTAGGAAAGCTGGGCAAATCTCTAACAAGAGGCTCTGATTGAGCATCAAGCCACTGTCCCAGTCCATTGTTCATTGATGTAGTCTATTCTTGACACAATAGGTCTACCCACAAGGGTAGTAAACCCCTTGTGGGTTTTGGGAAGATGATGAAATATCGCCATGACAGGATATTGTGGACTGGAATCCAGGGCCGATCCTAGGGTCACAAGCTCCTGGGTGCAGAAATTTTTCTGGTGCCCCATATGGGCGTGGTCATCTTACTAACTCCTCCCCTTTACAAATGTTTCTATGGCAATGGCTCAAACACAGAGATGCTCCCCTAAGAAGTCTTCCTTACCCCGGGACCCTCCCACGATCTCTTAACAATAAACAAATTACAGTAAGAGAAGCAGAGTACTCTAATGGGAACTGGAGGGGGGTCTCTCTAGTGGACACAGAGAGGGCATCTGTTAGAGAGTCTGTTAGACAGAGCCCCCAGACAGGAGATGGTAAGAGACTGCAGACTTGATACAAGAGATCAATGCATTGATGCAGCCTCATCAGTGCCCACCAAATGCAGCCTAATCAGTGCCCATCAAATGCAGCCTCATCAGTGCCCATCAAATGCAGCCTCATCAGTGCCCACCAAATGCAGTCTACCAGAGCCCACCAAATGCAGCCTACCAGTGCCCACCAAATGCAGCTTACCAGTGCCCACCAAATGCAGCCTACCAGTGCCCACCAAATGCAGCCTTATCAGTGCCCACCAAATGCAGCCTACCAAAGCCCACCAAATACAGCTTACCAGTGCCAACCAAATGCAGCTTACCAGAGCCCCCTAAATGTAGCTTACCAGAGCCCCCTAAATGTAGCTTACCAGTGCCCACCAAATGCAGCCTACCAGTGCCCACCAAATGCAGCCTACCAGTGCCCACCAAACACAGCTTGCCAGAGCCCACCAAATGCAGCCTACCAGTGCCCACCAAATGCAGCTTACCAGTGCCCACCAAATGCAGCCTACCAGTGCCCACCGAATGCAGCTTACCAGTGCCCACCAAATGCAGCCTACCAGTGCCCACCAAATGCAGATTACCAGTGCCCACCAAATGCAGCCTACCAATGCCCACCAAATGCAGCCTACCAGTGCCCACCAAATGCAGCCTACCAGTGCCCACCAAATGCAGCCTACCAAAGCCCACCAAATGCAGCTTACCAGTGACAACCAAATGCAGCTTACCAGAGCCCCCTAAATGTAGCTTACCAGAGCCCCCTAAATGTAGCTTACCAGTGCCCACCAAATGCAGCCTACAAGTGCCCACCAAATGCAGCCTACCAGTGCCCACCAAACACAGCTTACCAGAGCCCACCAAATGCAGCCTACTAGTGCCCACCAAATGCAGCTTACCAGCGCCCACCAAATGAAGCCTACCAGTGCCCACCAAATGCAGATTACCAGTGCCCACCAAATGCAGCCTACCAATGCCCACCAAATGCAGCCTACCAGTGCCCACCAAATGCAGCCTACCAGTGCCCACCAAATGCAGCCTACCAATGCCCACCAAATGCAGCCTACCATTGCCCACCAAATGCAGATTACCAGTGCCCACCAAATGCAGCCTACCAGTGCCCACCAAATGCAGCCTACCAATGCCCACCAAATGCAGCCTACCAGTGCCCACCAAATGCAGCCTACCAGTGCCCAACAAATGCAGCTTACCAATGCCCACCAAATGCAGCCTACCAGTCCCCACCAAATGCAGCCTACCAGAGCCCACCAAATGCAGCTTACGAGTGCCCACCAAATGGTGCCTTAACAGTGCCCACAGGTTTCTGTGTTCATCTCCCCTACAGTTAGAAAGCATCCCCTAGGGACACATTTAACCCTTTGACCGCCCCTGGTGTTAACCCCTTTCCTGACAGTGTCATTATTACAGTAACAGTGCATATTTCTAGCAATAGAATACTGTAGTAATGTCACTGGTCCCCCCAAAAGTGTCAAAAATGTCAGTTAGGTGTCTGATCTGTCCGCCGCAATGTCGCAGTCCCGCTAAAAATTGCAGATCACCGCCATTACTAGTAAAAAAAATAAAAATGACATAAATCTTTCCCCTAGTTTGTAGACGCAATAACTTTTTACCAAACATATGTTGCAGAATACAAATTAGACTAAAATGATGAAAAAAATAGATTTTCTAATTTTGTTTTATTGGGAATGTTTTATAGCATAAAGTCAGTTTTTTTTTTATAGTGCAAAAAAAATAAAAACCACACAGGTGATCAAATACCACCAAAAGAAAGCTCTGTTTGGGGGGAGGGGGAATAAAGGACATCAATTTTATTTGGGTACAGCGTCGCACGACTGCACAATTGTCAGTTAAAGTAACGCAGTGCCGTATCGCAAAAAATGGCCTGGTCATTGAGGGGGTAAAACCTATCCAGTCCTTAAATGGTTAAGCCATCCCACTGCCTGATCTGAGGCTGAGCCCATCAGTTCTCTAATCGGCTGGCTCCAGACTGCGCATACACAGTTCACAGTAACCAAGAAGGATTTTGTTTTTCTAAAGTTTTTCACTGCCAGCGACTTGTGAGTTGTGGGTGCTAGGTGGCAAAGCCAGCAAGGGATCCAGATATATTTGTGTTTGCTTCCCTATTGTTTTGCCCGCAGAAATCGCAGGTGCAGCAGAGTGCGGGTTGCAGGGACAGTATTTGTAATGACAGGCCAGGCTAATGCTGAGCAAGACAGGTGCTCTTAATGCAGGGACTGGAGGTGTGCAGGCTGGAAGGCTGATAAGGAGCCAGTGCAGTGACCTCTGTTATCAAGCATGAGGCATGAGAAGGGGGGGGGGGGGGCGAGGGGAGAGCACGGGAGGGATTACAGAGGCATCTTGCAGTGGCTGGGAGACCAGAAGAGACAATAGCTGGCTGGACTGGACTTTACCTCCATCATCAATCACAGAGAGAAGAGGAGGGAGCGCGTGGGAAGGAGGCTGAGGCTGCATGGCTGGAAGAGACAGTGACAGGCTGATCAGTGTGAGAGCTGTGTGTACTCACCGCTCTTCTAGTAGTGCTGAAGGGAGGAGAGAGAGGAGTCAGCAATGTGCAGCTGCCCGGGAGACCTGAAGTTCGGGCAGTATGTACTGACAGGCAGCAGAGCTCTCTCACCACATGTATCTGCTCCGGTCTCTGGATGTTTAACAACAGTCAGGGGCGGGCCCCCTAGTGGCCTCGGGACCTCGGGCAGCTCCCGAATGGTCAGTCAGTCCCTGCTGCCACTGGAGCTTCGGCGCCCCTCCTCCGCCTCAGCTTGCGGCGCCTGGGTGCATTGAACCCCCTGCACCCGCCTCGGATCGGCCCTGCTGGAATCAATACCTCACTCTATTCTATTGTAAACATTCCCAGTCTAACATCCCTCCTAACAAGTGATTTTAACCTTTCTTTATACAGTTTGGTAGGATCAATTTTTAATACCTCATATGAAGTGCCATCCGATAATTGTCTCAAAACTTCATCTCTATAAGCAGATGTATCCTGTACACAATCAGTTCCCTTTGTCAGTGTAGCAGAATTTCCATGCATTGTGCCAGATGTGGGTCTGCCAGGGTTACCGCTAGTAACAACAGCACATTTAAGCATGTTCTCCAAATGTGAGCACTGAGACAAGAAATAGTCCAGCATATTTGGGTTTTGTATTTATTTTAGGAACTTGGATGGGAGAAGGGAATGAGTGGGATACTCCTCTGGATCGACTATACACTGTAATGGGACAACTGAGAAAAATTCCCTTTTGGTGCTAAATTGGTGCTGGCTGAATGCCGGTGTAATGTGAGAATTACCTACCCCGTGAGAAAAACCTACCCTCGTCACATCCGGCCAGGAACAGCTGAGCAGCACAGCAGTGCGCATGCTCACAGCCCCGGATACCTAATGGAACAGCTGTATGAAAAGATTACGGTGTACCGTGAAAAAAACCTACCGACGCGGCGGTTACATAAAACAGCTGGCCTGCAATACGAGTCATCTCCGGTCCTGTCCCTGTCACTTCCCTGATCTGGGCTAGTAAATATAAAAGCGGCTCTCGGCTCTGTTATTTATGTTTTCATACACCCGCCGCCGCTTTTATATTTACTTGCCGAGATCAGGGAAGTGACAGGGACAGGAGCGGAGATGACTCGTATTGCAGCACAGCTGTTTTAATGTAACCGCTGCATTACATACAGTGACGTGCAGCGGAAGTGACGAGGGGTAGGTTTTTCTCACGGGTAGGTAATTCTCACGGAACACCGGTCAATGTCGGTTGTCGCTTGTTAACGCTGACTTGCTGTCCTGTTAACTCTGTACTGACTTTGACACTTCCCCGGTGACACAAAGTCCCTTGCACTGCTCCCTTTAGCCCTCCTGGCTAAGGGAGCTACTTGAAATACTGTTGCAGCTCTTAACAGTTCAGGGCCCACAAACACTGGCACCCTCTTTACTCTTATACTTCTCTTCATGGCTTAGACTCAGGCACCCCCTTTTCTAAGCTTCCTCCTGGTTAGCTGGCTCCTGGATCCCTCTGACCTTCCTGGAGTGGTCTCCTATCCTAGGCAGACCCCAGGGCAGTTTACAGTACTCATGACTCTGCTTTCCTGGAAACTCCGGCCCCAGCAGCTCAGCACGGTCCTCAGCACACTGGATCCCTCTCTGCATCTCAGCTCAACCTTCTGTCCTCTAGGCTGACCCCCCAGGACATCTTCCCTCACTGACAGGAGGAGAGACAGCTGTCACCCCCCTCCTGGGATTCTGCTTCCTGCCAAAGATGCCCTGTCATGTGCTCCCCTCAGACTTATATCCCATCCCAGGATGCATTGCGGCATATTCTACCCCCTCTGGGATAGATACAAGCCCCGGTGTGCTATTGGTCAGGTTTCCTCCACGGTCCAATGAGAGCCCTCATTGGATACAGTGGGGAGACTCCCCAACTCAACAGTCACACCTGAGAACACATGACAGCCTGACTGTATAATTGGACCCTGCTGATAAGCAGACAAGGTCTCCCCTATAGGTTACCTAGCACCTACCTAGGAGGGTGCTACATCAGAGTTTCTGATTATGATATGAGGATCTTTATTGAGTCTGAGTAATGGTTTATGCTCACCAGAAGTAAGATTGTCATTCACAACATCTCCGTGTGCATGCATGCGAGTGTCTAGCCTGGATAAATCACATTCCACCATTTTATGATTCTCATCCATTGCTTTTCCCCTAAAGCTAGCAGGATATAAATCAGACCTAATTCTGCAGTTCTTGAGTGTAAAAATGGCAGAGCCCTCTTTCTAACAGTCTCAGTCTCACACATTAACTCCTCTGGGTCTATTATTTTGCACTGATCCCTGAAGTCTGGAGTTGCCAAAAAGATTAAAATATCTTTTAGAACAGAAATTAAGTCCTTTGGAAAACAGTGTAATGTCCTCCATACTCAAAGTTTTCTTGGACAGATTCAGTACACAATGACTCACCTTTGACTGGACCCTCCCAGGGCGTAGCCACCTTTTTCTCCTGTTCCTTTGTCCTCTCCATCTAGCTTTCTTGTGTGGTTGTGTTTTTTTCTTGTTCTTGTGTCCTCCACTTTGATTCCCATTTAAATGGGAATCCACCGGAGTGCCTATGGAAGCAACTTCTGGAAAACTTGCAGTAGACTCATTACCCAAAGTAGCCCATGTACATGTAGCACCCTACAAGGTAGGTGCTAGGTAAAGTATAATGGGTCTTGTCTGCTTATCAACAGGGCCATGATTTTCAGCTAGGCTGTCATGTCTCTCAGGTGTGGCTGTTGAGATTGGGGAGTCTCCCCACTGTGCTCCATGAGAGGGTTCTCATTGGGCAGTGGAGGAAACCCAGCCAATGGCACACTCAGGCCCGTATCTACCCCAGAACGGCAGATTCCGCACAGCATTTTGGGAGTGGGTATAAGTTTGAGGGGAGCACATGATGCAGCATCTTTGGTGGGAAGCAGAGTCCCAGGAGGGACAGTGCGGCTGTCCCTCCTCCTGTCAGAGGAATCGGGTGTCCCAGGCGGCTTGCCTAGTGAGAGGGGACAGAAGGCTGAGCTGAGTTGCAAAGAGGATCAGGTGCAGAGGACCAGTGGAGCTGAGAGGGGTCCAGTTTCAGGAAAGCATTCCCAGTTCGTGAGTACTGCAAACTGCCCCTGGGGGTCTGCCTAGAGAGAGGGGACCACTCCGGTTAAGGTCATAGGGATCCAGGAGCTAGCGAGCCGGTGCAGGAGCAAGTGTAAAGGGGGTGCCAGTGTTGACCCTGAAGAGCAAAGAGGGTGCCAGTGTGTGGACCCTGAAGTGTAGAGGGGGTGCCTAGTGAGAGGACCCTGAAGTGTAGAGGGGTGCCTAGTGAGAGGACCCTGAAGTGTAGAGGGGGTGCCTAGTGAGAAGACCCTGAAGTACAGAGGGGGCGCCAGCGGTTGGGCTCTGAAGTGTTAAAGTGTACAGCATGCAGTGTACAGTGTTGAGAGTTGCAGAAGCAGTATACAGAGGCTACCTCAGTCAGGAGGAACTGGAGGGAGCAGTGTTCGGGACTTTTGAGCTAACCAGAGTGTCAGAAGTCAAGTTTAAGTACAGTACAGCAAGTCAGTGTTTTTCAAGTGCCAGCAAGCGTTGGTCGGCATCTAGGATTATCACCAAATGTCTGTAAAGTGCTGCTATATCTGTTCTCTGTCAAATTATCCCATAAAGTGTTCATTATCACAGTCTTCGTTCACATCCCAATCAGTATACTTAAGCCTCATGCACACAGGACATTTTTACAGCTTCTTCTAGCGGCATCTAGAGTTTTTTTTTTGTCCATGCACACAGGTTTTTAGTAGCCTTTAGTGGCAGGAGCTTTTAGAGGCAAAAAACCCCATTGCCAGTGGGTCCAATAGCAGCAGAGTTTGGGCAAAAAAAAAAACACTTGACATTACTAAAAACTGCTAGAAGCTGTTAAACATGCCTAAACACACCTAAACGCTAGTGCTTGAGAATTAATTAATTTCAATAACCAGAGTAAATGATTTATTCTGGCCAATGAAATGAATTAACGTCCAAGAGCTCGAGTCTGTAAAAGCTCCTAAAAGCTTGTAAAAGCTTTAGACACTTTTACAAGTGTCAGTTTTTTTTCTGCGAAAATGCTGCTGTCTTCTAGGTGAGTTAAAAAACATCCTGTGTGCACGAGAACCTAAGTATGCCAGACTGTCTTGAACCCACGAGCTCCCATGAACAAAGCCAAGATAATGCCACTCCAGGTGAGTGGCTGACTTACATGTTGTGAACTGGAATCAAGGGTGCTGCATAGCTCATCTGTGAGAGTCAGTAACATTCATAATTCTGAAGTATTGCTGCACTCCTCAATATCTTTATAGAAGCATTAAAATAACATCACAGGTATGATAGGAACAATAAACGGTGACATATTTTGCGCTAAATTAGGCGCTTACTCAATCTGTCTGACCATCTCCCACCCTGTCCACTTTTAGGCGATCCATGAAACCCCTTCTCTTTAGAAAAGCCTATCTTGCCCCTTCCGAACAACTGTACTTTTATTTTCTCCATCAGCTCATCCCCCACAGTTATTACCTTTTGTATCACTTGACCCTCTCTTTTAGATTGTAAGCTCTAACAAGCAGGGCCCTCTGATTCCTCCTTTACTGAATTGTATTGTAACCGTACTGTCTGCCTTCATGTTGTACCGTGCTGTGCAAACGGTTGGCACTATATAAATCCTGAATAAAAATTATTATAGTAGTAGATAAGTGGGGTTTATATTGTAAAATAATGGTTTTAATGTATGACCAGGTTTCAGATTCAAAAAGCAAATCTAGATAACAATGAAAACTAACCAGTGAGCTCATAATGCTATCCAGCAAACAACGGTTTAACAGATTATCATTTGGAGAGTATCTCCTGAACCATGTGCTGTACAACTTCAAAACTCTTCTTCCTGTGCCATCAGTCACACTTTGGACTTCCACTGCAGGTTAGATTTGATTGGTACACTACAGCTATGCAAAGATTGAAAAAAAAAAAAATGTATGCACTAAGCAGGTAAACAGTGATCCTGTATGCAACCCAGTGCTTCTTTATTTTCCAGATTGACTGGATTGTACCTTTTAAAGCTCCTGGAAAATTTGCATTCCCTACAGTGACTTTTGTTTTTTTTTTTTATTTTTTTTTAGTTAAAATGCTTGATCTAAAAATGTACACAGATGGTTACCTGAAGAATGCATACAAACAAAATTGTATGTCTCATCAAATGTATTGTTTTGATGTAATTCTTTAAAAATTATACCTTATACTGTATATGCAGTCTAATTGTACAATGATGTTATCATATCCTTTGTTTAACTTGTGAAAATGTTATTAAAGGTTCCACTCAAAAAATGAAATATTGTCTTTGTGCAACTAATACTTCATTCTATCAACATCCTTCATGGTCTTTGGTTGCTTTACTCCAGTGATAAAAACTCAAACCTCCTGACATTTAAAGTGTAAACCCTTGTTTTATTATTTTTTTTTGGATAAAAATAACAAACATGCCTATACTTACCTGATCTGTGCAATCCTTTTGCACGGAACAGCCATGATCCTCTTCTTCTGGGGTGCCCCCGCTCCAGGCCCCTCCTCTTCTTCAGGTGCCCCCATGGAAAGCCGCTTTCCCTGGGGGCACCCGTGCGGGTTTGCTCCGGAGTCCCACCGCTGCATCTATTGACACAGCCAGTGGGACTCTGTCCCACCCCCACTCCTGTGTCACTAGATTTGATTGAGAGCCAACGGCTCCTGCTGCTATCAATCTGTCCAATGAGGAGAGAGACAGCGGCTGGAACCGCTGCGCTCGTGCACATCACTGGATCAGATAGGGCTCAGATAAGAAAAAAGGGGGTGCGGGGTGAGCTGCAGCACAGAAGGTTTTTCACCTTAATGCATAGAATGCATTAAGGTGAAAAACCTTGAGGCTTTACAACCACTTTACATGGTAAAAAAAGGTATCTGTCCTCTCCAAACATGAGCCCCATTCTTTAAGCTTGTTGCTCGTATGCTTCCACATTCATTTTGACTACATTATAAAATGTTCCAAAATGTCAGATTCCTAAAAGGAAATATAGGTTCCACAGGGGGTATTTCTGACGATGGTGGTTTCTGCATTTTAAATTCAATGTTGTGTTCTACAATCTGGAGTTTAAACAATTAAAACAATCTCACATAACACAGATAAGCATAAAGTTATCAACAGACAGGCGTGACACTTGATCTAGCTTTTTAGTACTGGATACTTAACCCTTTGATCACCTCTGATGTTAACCCCTTCCCTGCCAGTGTCGTTTATACAGAGATAGTGCATTTTTTGTTAGCACTGATCACTGTATTCGTTTCACTGGTCCCAAAAAGTGTCACTTAGTGTCAGATTTGTCCGCCGCAATGTTGCAGTCCTGCTAAAAATCACTGATCGCTGCCATTACTAATAAAAACAACAAAAAAAGTCCATAAATCTATTCCTGGTTTCTAAACGCTATACCTTTTGCGCAAAAAAATCAATATACACTTTTTGGGATTTTAAATATGCAGCAGAATACAAATTGGTCTAAACTAATGAAGACATTAGATGTTTTACATTTTTTTATTGGATGTGTTTTATAGCAAAAAGTAAAAAATATACATATTTTTTTCAAAATTGTCAGGTTTTTTTGTTTATAGCGCAAAAAAATACAAATCGCAGAGGTGATAAAATACCACCAAAAGAAATCTCTATTTGTGGGGAAAAAAGGACATCGATTTTATTTGTGTACAGCGTTGCATGTCCATTCAATTGTCAGTTAAAGCAATGTAGTGCCATATAGCAAAAAATTGCCTGGTCAGGAAGGGGGTAAAACCTTCCGGGGCTGAAGTGGCTAAAAATGTCACATTAGTGCAACTGTTATGGTATGTAGTGGTATTGCGAAGTTTAAAGTAAAGGTATGCGTTTTAATTTAGGAAAGCTTTATTTTCCTTTCAATGCTACAATGCAACACACGCGGCGCGAGCAACACTTTGCCTAAATTGTTAGTGTAACATTGAGGTAAAGTTAAGTCGAGTTGTCAAATTAGCACAAAAGCAACCATTTCACAGGTTTGCAAATTCAAAAAGTTCAAATGACACTTATATGAGCATTTGATGCTTGACAGTAAATGCAGATGTCATTCAGATCCTTCATATGCAGTACATATACACAAACACTGTCATTTATTTTTCACATTTTTACACGTTTTTGTACTTTTTTTTTCTTCATGGGGGTAGTCTGGAGTCATAGGAGACCAAAACTAGACCCCTTTCCCCAACAGCCAGCAATAGATTCCTATAGCAGTGACAGCTTCTCTTTTAGAGAGAAATGCTCTGACATCAAATTTGGTGCCACATCCCTTCCAGTGTAAACATAATGAAGAAGCCCACAGGAGCCACTGAGGGTGCCATTTTTTTAAAACAGCGCTGGAACAAACAGTCTCTGTCCCTGTGCCATTTCAAAATGGCACCTTGGACTCAATGAAGTAAAAGGCAAAAATGGCAGTTTCTATGTTTCCTTTATGACAGATTTACTTTAAGTGAGGTAGGGCTGGAGCCTTTGACAGATTGTTAGGGCTATATATGTCCAATGGGGATATTCCCCTAAAGTCCTCTGTGGTCACCATATTGGCAAGCAAGAGTAAAGTTTTCTGGCTGGTATAGAGAAAGCAATTTGTCCCTGGCAGAGGTTCTATCCCCATTCTATCCAAAACTAAAAAAAAGTTTAATATTGCATTTATCTGTAACAAAATTTTGAAATATTGGTCTAAATTGCTAGTTTAATCAGCTCAGTAACAAATGATCCCTAGTCCCATGTGCATACTATTAGTATGCTAGCAGAGAACATAGTCTCAAAGAGGTTAATGCAACACCCTTCCTACAGCGACCAAATAAGTTATAATTCTGCTTAAGTCCCAAGGCAGTAATTGATTACAGCAAATTAAATGCAATGCTAAACAGAGCAAGGCATACCCTCCTGGTTTCAGGAAGGGTCCACTTAGAGCCAATTCATCACAAAAAAGTGAATTTTTTTCCCTAGGTTGTGTTCTTACTTTCTTAGTATGCTAATACTAGTGTGATTAGAATCCTCTGCGGAAAACACACTTCCCATTTTCCAATATGCTTCTAATTACCTGAAAGCGACAGCGCATCAGTCTTTGAACTAAGGCACTCTGCCTGTAGGTACTGCCACATTTAATTAGAAAGGCTCCTTCAAAAGCCAACAACAGAATAGCAAAAATCAGTTCCTAGTTTTAAGCAGAAAGAAATAGAAGGCAAAGGTAATGCTGCTTGTTCGATATTAAATCTCACCCAAAAACCTTTAGCTTCTTATAATTCATGCTGACAGCTAAAGGCATATACCTAAAAGCATTCTTCCACCCAGGCTCAAGAGGATCTCAAACCTGAAAATTGATTGTGTTCCAGTCGGTTCCATTAGAAAAGATTTGCTTTTCTCTCTATTCATTCTTCATTTTTTTCCAATTAAAAAAAAATGAATATTTGGTTGGTGTAACAAACGGTTGTCCACATTGATCACAATCCTTTCTGATACATTGAGGACAAGCTTCTAGTATTCCGCTGACAGCTTCCTTTATTAAATGAATGTGTTGTCACTTTAGTCAGAGGGTGGTGCAAGGAGCTGGCAGATTCTCTGCTCATTCTGTGCTACATTCTACACAGCAGCTTCTGCTGGCAAACGCAGATTGTATTCAAAGATGCTGGAATCCACATGTTCGTTGCCTGCTTCTGCAAGAGGCTGCAGCTAGCAGGGATAATGCTAAATGTCAGTTGACCAGCCTGATGAGCTATATTGGAGACCTGCCAAGCCATAAAAGATGGATTTCCTTGCAGATCTGGAAGAAGACATAAATCTTCAAGACAACAATTCCCATCTCTATCACAACTTTTCTTCTTTTGGTGGGTAGTTGTGTCTATGTATCCTATCATCGCATCCTCATCTCATGGATGGTTTCATTGTATACATTTTTGTCATACCATGTTGGCACTACAAGTGAAAAAGGACATAGTTTGTTTAGATGATTGATTTCTAATATACCATGATGTATGTACAGGTTATTTCAAATTCTGAAATAAAAATATAGCAGTAGGCTTAATATTTATTAAGGCAAAGAGACCTGTGCACAGTTCTGTCACCTAGAGCAACCTTTTATTGTACTAACTCCTCTGAACTGTTTAAAGGGAAATTTGATTGGTTGTTGTAGGGTACTTCCTCTTGTAAATTATCAGTGCTCTTTAAATTGCCTACTCTTTCTATAAATTCACATTTTAGCTTATATTACAAAAATTATAATTGTATTAGTAAGGCTTGTATTTAGATTTATGCACACTGTGCATTTATAAATGTAGATATGTAAATGTATACATTTTTTAACATGCACAAAATGTTACATTTGCAAAATGTTTTGATTTTAGCACCCGAAAATCTGTTCTGCACAAGCTCATTGAAAGGACTTAAGGTCTTGTTCCATAATTATGTATGTCAATATTAAATCAGCTTGTGCCTCAGTCACTGCTATTATCAGGCTATCGCAGCCTTTCCGAATCATTATACAATCTGTTTTGGAAAGGTTTAGACATGTCTTCCTACTGAGCATAACTGGTGTATTAAACTCATCTACCTACAGCCATTCATAGCAAGTTTGTGTCTCTGAACATAGTGATATGCTTGCATTATTAGTAGCTAGGACCCTAGAGATTTTTTCAAGACTACCTCATTCGTGAGCAGCTCTGTTCATATTAAAACCCTGCTGTATAGTGGTATGTTTATATGTGTCAGAAAGGAAAGTACTGTATTTTAAAACCACATAACCATTTATATTATAGTGGGATAGAAAAGGTCTTAATAAAAGAAAAAGAGGCTGTATAGATATTTTGTGATAGATATGATAGTTCAAACATAGCCCAAGCTCTTTAAAGTATCTTTGAGATCACAGAAAAAGATTTGTGCAGTATGATATACATTGTACTATCAACCTCCATTTTCATATTATTAGCTCCACATTCCTGTTACAGCACTTGTGTAGAATGTCAAAACATAATTGTGCAGTTCAATAGGCACCAAAGTTAGACTTAAAGTGATTGTAAACCCTCACATGTTCCCAGTGAAGCAAACAGCCTCAAATGATACATAGAGATGAAACAAATCCTCCTACAAGTTTTACTTGTATATCTGCAGTCTTCCCCTCCCTACACCCTTTAGAAAGTGCAGATCGTGTTAAAAATCCTTCTTCATTATTCAGCAGTACTTAGGGGTAGGTGGAGAAACTGTATTCGCGCTGTGTAAGAGCTGATTGGAGGAAAGAGAAACACTCCCCCCCCCCCCCGCATAGGCAGAGGAATGAAGGACTGTGCGGAGCTGTATTCTGAATAGACAAGCTCCCTGCTTATCTCTATCTAAGCAACCTCCCCAACACAAATTTTCAGCTACTGTCATATGTGTCGGAGAATTTGTCAGAAGTGACTCATGCTGATAACAGAGGAACGGAGCACCAGAGAGAAACGACACTTAGAGTCTTGTAGACAGATAAGTAGACACTACAGATATACACCGATCAGCCATAAAATTATGACCACCCACCTAATATTGAGTATAGCCCCCTTTTTGTTAAAACAGCCCTGACCCATTGAGGCATGGACACCAAAGTAACATCCACATGAATGGCAGGACCCAAGGTGTCCCAGCAGAACATTGCCCAAAGAATCACATTGCCTCTGTGACCATTGTAGAAGCTTTTGGCTGTGGACACTGGTCACCATGGGCTTTACAGCTCCATACAAAACAAACTGCGATGCCCATTTCTTTTCTGCTTTTACCACATCAACTTCATGGACAACATGTTTGCTGCCTAATATATGCCACCAATTTTCATTGTAATGAAATATTCCCTTTACCTGACAGTGGTCATATTGTTATGGCTGATCGTGTATGTGCTTAGATCAAATTTAATGAATGAGGTTTACAACCACTTTAATGCACTTAAAGAGGAAGTAAACCCTCCTCGGCAAGTTGTACCTATAGGTAAGCCTATGATAAGGTTTACCTATAGGTACTGTAAATATCTCCTAAACATGTACCGTTTAGGAGATATTTACCTTCGATGCATCCAGTGAGGTCACTGGCACATGCGCTCTAAAGGAACGGCCACTCGTGCCGTTCCTTCAGAACTCCGTTCCGTGACCGTTGGCTCCCGCGCGTGTGCGTGGGAGTGACGTCACTGCGGCTCCAGCCAATCAGATGGCCGGATGCCGCGATCCCGGAAGATGGGCGACTGGACATGTCGCCCGTCATACAGGTAAGCGGGCGGCACGGCGGGGGGCTCGTTCTAAGGTAAGTATTTCATAATGAGCTAGTATGCGATGCATACTAGCTCATTATGTGTTTGTCTTTCAGAGTAAAAAGGAAAAAAGGGTTTACAACCTCTTTAATACTAAATGGTCAGACGCACACCCTATCTTGTTCTACCTCACAAGTCACTTGTCCTTGAGGTAATGGCTGTGAGGCGAAATTCCCATGGGCGACTAGAGCTGGTGCAAATGACACTGGCAGGAATCTGCATCTTAAGGTATTTCCAAGGAAAAAATGGTTACAAATCATAACACTTAAGAATACAGAACTAAAAACTAAACAATGCACACAACAATTATACGCAGCTTAGACCCGTAACAGTATCCAACCAATTCAAGAAATTAGTCTAAACAGTCCAACCGATGTTTTCTGGTGTAATAATGGACTGCCTTCCAGGAAAAAAAGTCAGCATGACCACAAAATACAGTGGAGCCAATAAAATTTAAAAAAGGGCACCGAGTAGATAACAAGGCACTTCACTCAGCCAAGTGCAATCTGTAAAACAGGTATTTCTCAGGTACTGTAAAGTCAGGAACAGGGGCTATTTGAATCTGACAGATCCAGGGGAGGGGGGTCAATTGCTCCCCCCCAAGAAAATATTACAGACTCTGAGGCCGAGCATGCTCCGGGAAATCAGAGCCAGGGCTGGGACAACTTGCAGCCATTACACATCAGCACTTGACTCTCCTCCTCTGTTCCTCCCCCAGCAGTTTTCCAGCCTCTCTCCTGCAGACTGCTGCTTGAGTTGGCGGGAGCCTCCTGGCTTCTGCTGCTTGAATGGGTGAGATGGGCAGCTTAACTACTAAGATCCTCCAAATACCTTCTGCATCTCCGAAAGAGACATTTCAATGCCACAAACCCCCTATAATGGAGTATAGAGTAATACAATGAATTGATAACACATGACAGCCCTAAGAAAAGCATTCAGCTCTTTAAATAATCTGTTAGGTATCACACATATTTGTAGGATTTTGCATTACAAGGGGCTGAAGTAAGTGATTTAACATATACTCCAGTTCTTCGTTCAATGAGGCTATGCTGGCTATTCAAAAGTTATAGCAATGTTGCTCTAGGTGGACTTCTGGCAGGGCACAGGTGCAGACCAACAGGATCCACCTGCTCCCTTGCTAAACACTCTTAGACAATAAAAGAAAACTGCAAATCTGCTGGATCCTCTTTTTTGAGCTTTATTGGGCTGTATGTTACATTCAGCATCATGCCTCACCAGACCCTAGCCTCTTTTTCTCATGTTTCACTCTATGGGGTATAATCTAGGGCTTTAACCACAAGGATCATACAATAGTGTTGGGGTGGAAGTTTATATATGTATCTTAATTACACATCAATCATGTTCTTAAAAGGGACGTGATTTACCTTTATTTCTTCCTTCGTATCCTATGGCAACAACATTGCCTATTAAACAGGATGATTCAGGATCAAAAATCTTTAAAATCTTTAACCACTCATGAACTATTGTACAACTACCAACAGCAGATTAGTGGTCCTTTATTTACCCAGTGCCATTTATGAACAGCACTGGATAAACAGCCCTCGGGCAGTAGATCCACTGGGTGATCGATGTGTACCCAACCATCATTAGGCGACTGTATACACAAAGACACTTTACCCAGCTGATCTAAGCAGCTGGGTACCCATGTGATCATTGTGATTGGTCATTACTGCTAATATACTATGCCTTACTGGGCATTTTTGCTCAAATAAATTAACCTATTTTCAGCCACAAGGTGTGTTGGAGATTGTGGTGCCCCTTCGTAGGTGAACATTACCTGGAACAGAATAACCTGAACTACTTGCAGCTCCTTTGCATTGCAGAATTATGTAGCACCCTCTAGTGTGCGCTACTAGCGTGTGAGTAGGAAAAAAGCATATTCTGGTCAGGCACTGTATTGGGTCAGGGTTACTAGAGGCCAGGGCTGGATGACTCATTCTGGCAGCTCTCTGGTGCCTTCCCCTCCAAACATTACACGTGAAGACTCTCTTCCTGGAACATCTGGAAGAGAATAAAAAAGGGAGAACTAGAAGAATAATGCAAACATTAACATCAAATTTGTAAAGTCATTATTCGTAGCTGTAAGATGGCACAGAAGGCAGTTTTTAAGTCTATCTTCAGAGGGGAAGGCAGCATCATGCACCAGTCCTACTTACCTCCCTTTGAAGTCATTGGTATAGAAGACTAATCCTCCTCAATGGTGGGAGGTCCTTTGCAGATGTGCCATCTACAACACCCTTCAGGCTCCTTGGTATTAGTTGCAAAATGATGAGCAACATGGATGAGTTGTGAGATAACTCAAACAACAGAAGACCACTTTGAAAGGCCTAATGATAATTGTATTAGCTCTTGTTTTCTCATCAGACTCAGGATCAACCAGTGCAAATGTGGAAACAATTTGAAAAAAGGGAAGCAGATGTCAATGTTTTGACAGAAGATCAATAGGAATTGGCTTAATCACAGTGTTCGCTAAATCATTCACAGCAGCTTACGCAATTATATATATTACTGCCTTCCCACAACACCCCCTCAAAACTCTTTAAATTGGGCAAGATTCAAGACCCCCTGTGCGGTCATTGACATAGGGAGCACAGAGATCTTATTTACTTATTATGGCGCTGCCCTGAATTACATCGCTATTGGGTGAACACTTTAAATAGTGTATTCTCCTCTAACACCTAGATCAAAAGAGTATATAGGTTGAAAAAATCGCTCTTATGTGGTGCTGACAAGTTGGTTTACAGTCCTCCAGAGTAATCCAATAAGCCCCACGTTTCTCCCTGAAGGAGTCACGTAACCAGTGATGAAACGCGTAGGGGACTTATTGGATGACTCTGGAGGACATTACTGAGGCAAGTGGCTGGTTTTAGATTGTTAAAACCAACTTTTGAGCACCATATAGCAATTTCCACATGTTACAGAACACATTGTGTTTATGTTGTTAATGTGAGTTTTTATTCTGGCTATTGGGAAATAAATGTTTTGAAGGGATAAAGCACTAGTGCACACTGAGTGGAGGAGAGGACTAGAGAGAACCCTGAGGAAAGGATACCATTTTTATATAATAAAAAGGATTTCTAAACAGGGGAGTCAGGTGAGGGAACACCCATTGGAGGGGGCACGGTCTCATACCACAATCCTACAATGCATTATATGAATGCATGTGTCTAATTTTGCTTGTGAGTAATAATCTACACAGTTATATTACTTGTTTGTGGTGAAGGATAAGACACTACGGGGTTGATTTACTAAAACTGGAGAGTGCAAAATCTGGTGCAGCTGTGCATGTTAGCCAATCAGCTTCTAACTTCAGCTTGTTCAATTAAACTAAAAAAGGAAAGCTGATTGGTTACCATGCACAGCAGCATCAGATTTTGCACTCTACAGTTTTAGTAAATCAGCCCCTATGTTTTTCTTTTTATATGCTGACTGAGAGGAAGGAAAAGTGGTAGAGGATTTAAAGGGACCGCACTATGATTATTAGATTGATTGATAAGTGCTGGAACATTATAAAGTAGTATGTGGAGTTTATAGGAGCTGGCAAATAAAGGGACCGGGTAAAGACACATCTGGTGAAGGTGGCACGCACTGCACATTCATTTTTATTAACCACAAAGAAAGGCACGGTCGATAATTGTTTATGTGAGTACTATAATGTTCAAAGAAAATTGGGTTGCTTTAAGGATAGGGCATTATGTGACTTTTTATCTTACATGCACTTTGAGTGGAAGAGAAGGTATTGAAGAGATGTTTAAAGCACACACTACAGCAAGGATTATTGTTTGCTTGGTTTTCCAGAATAAGAAGAGGAGGATATGCAAGAGTGAGTAATAAAAAGCGCTTTTTGACCATACATAATTGTAAGCAAAGGCGAGCACACAGGGTGTGCTGGGTGTGCCTGGGCACACCCTAATCACCCTGTGAGGGGCGGATTCCCCCTGCTTCCTGGCGTTCGCTGTCTCTCCCCAGCAGTGCTGCCAGCTTTTTTCCTCTCCTCTCCCGCTGGCTGTTGCGGGGAATGTTTCAGGATGGATAAATGAATGAACACAGTGAGTGATCTGTACCAATCTCTCCTGTGTTCATTCATAACTGAAGCATAGTAAACTATGTTTACTATGCTTCAGTTTGTGAATGAACAGGAAGCCGCTCAGCACAGAGCACTTTCCATTCATTAACTGTCCAGTGCAGTTGAAGCTGCAGAGAAAGGGACAATGGAAGTTCTGTCCTCCATCCCTTTCTCTATGTTTAGACCCTTGATATTTCCCCCCCAAAAATATTGTAGAAAAAAAAATGTAATAATATTGTAAAAAATAAGTTACAAAAATAACATTGTAAAAAATAATAAAAATAAAAACTACTGACACCGTCCACTGCCCTACTGACACCAATCACTGGTCTACTGACATTGTCCACTGCTCTGCTGATATACAAGCATGTGTGTTTGTGCTCTGGGGTGCAAACCCTAATATAAAAGGCTGCACACACCAGTGATTGTAAGGTCAATTGATCCAGGTGAGAGCACATCCTGACTTTTGAGGAAACATATAAGAGGGATTCACACAAGCACACAGAACTTTCTAAGAGACATTTATTGTTGAAGTATATGAAAACTGGAGGACTCTTCATCATTTTTCACATTTATGGTTTATTGTATTTGAATTAGCACTGCACTGTTTTTTGGTTATTAAGTATTGTAACATATTTATATGAGAGTGTGGTAGTGTGCTAGCAGCTATTAATTAAAATAATCCACAGCAGCTCACAAGACACAAAATAATTATTGTTAAAAACAGTGCCTCAACTTAGAAGCAAGCATAATCCATTCCACTTGTTTGGTTAACTCTGCAGACCCGGTACAGTTACAGTACAACACTCACTATTGCCTATACTTATGGGCTGAGGTTGCCGTCAGGTGAAATCAGAGTTAAGGTAGCACTCTAATTTAGAAGCGAGTAGGTTCCTCTTTCATAGTTAATCCTTTGTGTGGGTTTCACTTCCCATAAGTTCTCCCACTGGATGCTGCAATTCCTCTGCAAGAGCATATATGCATTTCAGGCAAAAGCTGGTATGTGGTCAACTATGCCTCTCATGTGAGAGTGGTGAGAAGCACCTGCAGGAGTAGGTATCTCCTTTCTGGTGGTTGGAATCTGGTTACACCCAATGAGATTGGGCAATAGTATTTGTACACTGTCAAGCACTTTGTGTGAAACGCGTCTGCTGATCGGTGTGTTGTCCTGTATGTATAGTGTCAGACCACCTATTTTTAAATAAATACAACGTTTTCCTTATTGCTGGAAGTGCTGCATCTCTTTTCTTACAATTGGACTTTCCAGGCCACGGACCTTAGTGAGCACCCAGCCATAGGATTACTACAGCTTTTTCTGGGATTTCTGTTTGCGGACAGCCTTGGAGCTGTGTTTTTCCCTTTACATGCCAGAACAGGTGCCCAGGGTGTTATAATAAGGCATCTTCTGTTATGTTTAACAGGTTTAAAAGCTTTAATTTTGATGAGACATATTACTCTGATCATCTAGAATGGTATACAGTCTTACAGCCTTTCAGATTGACCTTTGGGTTTTACATAAGCAAAGCATATTATGGCACATGATTTGTCACACAGCCTTCTCCACATACTTCTGTACATGTAGAGAAAACTGGTGTATGAGGTGCTGTTTGGTCTGTGCACTCCCAACATGCTTTGCCTTGAGAGGATTACCTGTAGACAGAGTGGGACTGTCTTAAAATGAATGGAGTACGTGCACACGACTGTCACATTCTATGCACGTAATAGTAGCCTTAGTCTTTAGCTTGGTGTTCTGTGAAAGCACAGCATTTAAAGCAAACCCTAAATTTCTTAGAAAACTCTTTGTGTTCTTGCAAGGATTTCTTTCTAAAGCCAATAGATTTCCTTAACGTGTGGTTTGTTGTGTATATGGTGATTTGGATTTTTGATGTTCTTGCTCTGATCAGTCTTTTTAGGGACCGTAGTAGGTACAGGTAGAATAACTGTCCTTTTCACAAACACCAGACCTCTGTGGTCTCTATGTGAAATGCGTAAGCTTGCAGACTTCGGGGAAGGTGGACCGAGAGAGTTGAATTACCCATAGGAAAAGCTTGGATAATTTTAATATCAGCAATTGTTCTAATGAACTCAGACAAGTAGAAAAAGGGAGGGAAAGAAACCCTATTTTCTTCCTTGTACTTTGATCCAATTGATGCCCATTTTACCATAAGGCAACTTGCAGACTATTGGGATGACCCCATGAACTGTATCCAGGTAAATGAGGTCAGGTACGTGGGTATCAGCTTTTGTGAGTTGAAGCTGTAAGAGATGGTCATCAAGCTCTTGAAAGTTTAGATTGTTTCTGCCAGATATCTTTGGGCAGGCTTTGCAACCTTTTAAAAAGAGCACCCTCAATGTCTTCTGGGCTACTGAAGCTATGCTCAAGTCTGTCCCAAGTAGCATTAAGACCTGCAGCAGAGCTGTCAATGTGAACAGCTTTGAGTCTTTTTAAACATTCAGCAGATTGAAAACCTAGCCACCTGATAAGCAAATCTAGTTCTTCAGCAGTTGTGACATCTAGTTCACTGATTTTGGCTTTAAAAGTGAATTTCCAGCCTTTGTAGTTTTTTGGTTTGTCATTAAACTTAGTGAGTCCTGAGCATGTTTTAGAAAAATAAGACATATCTTTGTTTTCAGACTTTTGAAGCACAGCTGCATGTGGAACAAAGTTAGTTACCATGGCTGGTGCACTAAGATTTAGTGACTTTGGCCAGTTAAAAAAAAACTGGCCGACATTCGGCCTGTGTGTATGTCAGCCGGTCCGACAGAAGCTGGATGCTTGGCCTGTCTTCTGTTGGACGAGCATGCTGAAAAACCAGCAGTCGCACGGCTCCCGATCAGCTCTCTCAGCCAATGGCTGAGAGTGCTGACTGAAGTGTCCTGGTAGGGGGCCATTCCCCTGTCAGAACACAACAGCTCAGGGAGGGGAGTCAGAGCTGCCAGGTTTTTTATTTCAACCCAGTGTGTTAGTGTCCACCAGGCTTAGAGTTGAATATTGTGTTGAGTTGCTGCTGTAGAGCAGTATACTTGATAGAAGATCATTGACTATCTCCATGGTAATTTCCATCTCTGCTTTTCATTTGGGCAAAGGCTAACTGAACTTTAGAAGCTACAGCATCAGCAAAGGCTATAATAAGTTGTTGGCTGAGAGTGGAAGATATTGATTGTAGAGACTTGGTGGATCTTGGGGAGTGTCTTGTAGATGCAGAATGAAGAGATTTAGATTCATGGAGTTTTGTGATTCTCTCATCTTCCCTCATCTTTGTTTGTTGTACTAAACTGTCTCTCTTTAGATTAAGCTTGTCAAATTACAGTTTTAGATTCAACTTGTCAAAAGACTAAGAGAGTAAAGATATGTAATTGACAGTCTTAGACCATAAGTGAATGACATTACCCTCTAAGTTGGCTTAACCAAGCATTTACCTTGTCTGCTTAGTTCCTGATCTAGAAAGAATTCTGGTTTATGCTCTGAGCTTACAATGAAATAGTTATAATACCAAAAAGTACCATCCAATAAAAAATACACACACACACACACACACACACACACACATATATACTGTAAATATATATATATATATATATATATATATATATATATATATATTGCTCAGCATTAATGAGTACACCCCAACAGATCTGTCAGAAAACCTTTACTTTCCTTTCAGAATCAAAATTTCTACAGGACATTATACTACAAAATACTCCCACAAATGCGGGCCATTGATCGCAGCCAAGATTTGTTAGTTTGCACACACAAAAAAGTATTTTCCCTACAAACTCATTGAAGACCATGTTGCAAAAATAAATACACCACAATTAATGTCTTAGAAGCACAGCTAAATTTTAGAAATATTAATTAACAAGAATTCAACTACCGGTGAGTCTAATTATTCATTAAGCAGGTGTCCAGAAGACAGTTGATTATAAAAGGGCGTTACTTAACAAAGAAAAACACCTTCCCATTTTATGCTGTCAGCAATGGCACCACATGGAAGAGAAATGTCACAAGATCTGAGAAAGAAAATAATTTATACTTTTTATACAAGAAACGTGAAGGCGACAAGAAGATTAGCAAAGCTTTACTTATCAGTCAGAATACTGTAGCGAAAGTGATATAAAAATTTATCAGAGATGGAACTTCATACATCTTACAGAGATGTCCAGGCCATCCATGGAAGTTAACATCTCGACAGGAGCGTCTTCTGATGAGAAGGATTGAAGAAACTCACCATGCAATTTCATTGCAGTTAGCTAAAGAAGTAGAAAGTCAAACTGGTGTGATTGTTTCCCGTGGCACAATATGGGGTACACATGGGTGTCATCCGTGAAGGAAGCCTCTCCTAAAACCCATGCACAAAAACCCACCCTTAGAACTTGCCAGGGTCCATGCTGAATAAGAAGAAGACTACTGAGACTCTGCACTCTGGAGTTATGAGACCAAAATAAATGTTTTTGGAACTGATGACTTCAAAACTGTATGGCGTTGCAAAGGTGAGGAGTACAAAGAAAAATGCATGGTGCCTACAGTGAAACATGGTGGTGGCAGTGTCCTTCTGTGGGGCTACATGATTGTTGCTGATGTTGGGGAGCTGCATTTCATTGACTGTATCATGAATTCACAGATGTACTGCTCTATGTACTGCTCTACATTAAAAGAGAAGATGCTATTTGATCGTCCTGCACTTTTCCTACATGACAATTATCCAAAACACACATTTAATGTCACTGTTGCATTTCTTTAGAAGAACAGTGTGCAAGTGATTCAGTGGCCAAGTACATCTCCTGATCTGAACCCAATCGAACACCTATGGGGAATTCTAATGATACAAGTTGAGCATGAGCATCACTTTCCATCCAGTATCCAGCATCAAGAACACCCTATTTTAGAATTCTGAAGAATGGAAAAAGATAGGTGTTGCAATATGTCACCAACTTGTTTATTCATGCCTCGATGACTTGGTGCTGTCACTACAAATCATGGAAGTCCTACAAAATACTAAATGTAGTAGTTTTTTTTTTTTTTTTTGTGGGGTGTATTCATTTTTGCATCAACTAATTTGAGTGAAACCAAGTTACATTATTACCCTTACTTTCATGTAAAGAGCTAAACAAATGTTCTATAAAACTTAGTTTTGTCAAAATTATGGAGACTGTTCTTGTGTTCATTGAGATATTGATTAAAATCTTACTTTTCAAAAGGGGTGAACTCATTTATGCTGAGCACTGTATATAAATATACAGTTATAGTGATAACTTGTGATTATTTCCAATATTAAATACCAACAAAATAATGATATTAACCTTCCTAGCGGTATTCCCGAGTGTGACTCGGGGTTAGATTTTAGTGCCAAAAGCGGTAACCCCGAGTCACACTCGGGGTAGCGCTAGGAAGATCGCTGGATGCTGGAGGAGGTTTTACTTACCTTTTCTCCGGGATCCAGCGAAGACTGCGAGCGGTGTGCGGCGGCGGAGCTCTCTCCCGATCGTCTGCGAGCCCCGGCTTCCGTCTCCGGCGACGTGACGTCCGCCGGGGGGTGGAACCGGCGGCAAATTCGAATGCAAAATGCACCAAACACACTGATATCGTTCAAAATAAAATAAAATCACATTACATTGCCCCCCAGTGCCCTTTCCTGCAGTTTTACTGTACTTTTTATGTAAATATATGTATATATATATATATATACATATATATACAGTATATATATATATATACGTATATATATACACATATACATATATATATACACACACACACACATATTATATATATATATATATATATATATACATATATATGTATATATATATATATATGTATATATATATATATATATATATATATATATATATATATACACGTATATATATACACGTATATATATACACGTAATTCTTGTGAATGAGCAGCCCAAACCAACTGTATACATTATATATATATATATATATATATATATATATATATATATATACGTATATACGTATATATATATATATATATATATATATATATATATATAATATATATATAATATATGTATACATACATATATGTATACATACATATATATATATATATATATATATATATATATATATATATATATATATATATATATATATATATAATATGTATAATAAATGTATACAGTTGGTTTGGGCTGCTCATTCACAAGAATTACATGCTTTCAGCACCTAAAATAATGGTACCGCTTTCAGCACCTAAAATCCAAAAGAATCATACCGCCAGGGAGGTTAATGTAAATATAAATAATACCATTTTGAAAAAAAATATATATTTTTTACTTTCTGTTATAAAATATATCCAATAAAATCAAATTTTGTCATAAATTTTGGCCAAAATATATTCTTCTGCATGTCTTTGGTAAAAAGAAAAAAATCAAAAGTGTATATTAATTGATCTAAATTTAAAGTTATAGCATCTACAAACTACGGTATACATTTTTAAAAATTGAGCAGTTCTGATGTACTGATGGCCTATCTCATTTCCTTAGACCCTAAAATGCCAGGACAATGCAAATTCCTCCCAAATGACCCCTTTTTGGAAAGTAGACAGTCTGAGGCATTTAGTAAGAGGGAAGGCAAGTTTTTTTTAAAAAGTTGTAATTTTTTTGTCACAATTTTTTTTTTTTAAATTGAATAGAAATGTAATAAATTGAATAACATTTGGGTTTTTTTGTACACATTTTTTTTATTATAATTTGTCACCAGTGCAGTACAGCGTCATCATATGACTCATGTTGTGGTGATCAGGAACACTGACCGATGGCAGTATGTTAAAAAAATAAATAAAATTAAATCATTTTTTATTCTATTCTTTAGACTTTTTTTTTCATTTTTTTTCATTTGATTTTTTACATACTTTGATCAGAGTTGTTCACTGTCACCTAAGTAGCACTGTACTATTCTGAGACTGCAATCAGGGATATTTTTTTACACTTTATTTGCTGTTACAATGAAGATCAGGCTTACAAAGTCTTTTCGGTGTAATAGTCCTGAAAAGGGTAATGCACAGTCACTGCATGAAGAAAGCCAAATGTGTCACTGAGTATATCATGCCAAGCTAATATATGTCACACAGACATGGGAGACACTGGGCGAAGGAGGAACTTTATTGTCAATGGAATAGGAATTGTCCACTCATGTCCATGCTGAACCATGTATGGAGAGGATCCCAGATGGATGGTTCAACAATCAGGCTCCTGGCCCTGGAGAAGGGGATCAGATGTAATAACCGGGAAAAAAACTGGAGGTGTAGCTAAAGGAAAGGTGAACGCAGCCACTGCTGAAAACCTAGGAGCTGCCATGCAGGATGATGTGCACTCTGGAACAACCATTTGCAACTGCTGGGCTGCTGTTATAAGCTCGCAGGAGCAGGGCCCTCCTAACCCTCTTGTATTAAATTGTATTGTTGCTGCATTGTCTCTCTTTGTATTGTAAAGATCTGCACTGGTGGCGCTATATAAATCCTGTATGATAATAAATATACTGTATATACAGTACACTGCTCAATAAAGGAACACTTTGAAAACACATCAGATCTCAATGGGGAAAACTATCATGCTGGATATCTATACTAATATGGACTGGATAATGTGTTAGGAATGAAAGGATGCCACATAATTTAATGGAAACTAAAATGATCAACCTATAGAGGGCTGAATTCAAAAACACCCCAAAAATCAAAGTAAAAAAATTATGCAGCAGGTTAGTCCATTTTGCTGAAATTTTATTGCAGGAACCTTAAAATGGTAGTCAGTGGTTTGTATGGCCCCCATGTGCTTGTATGCATGCCTGACAACGTCTATTGAGACGACGGATGGTGTCCTGAGGTATTTCCTCCCAGATCTGGACCAGGGCATCACTGAGCTCCTGGACAGACTGGGATGCAACCTGGGCGCATCAAATGGACCAAAACATAATGTCCCAGAGGCGTTCTATTGGATTTAGGTCTGGCGAGCGTGGGGGCCATTCAATGGTATCAATTCCTTCATCCTCCAGGAACTGGCCGCATACTCTCTCCACATGAGCAAACAGAAATAAATAGCAGAATGCTATTAGCAGCTCAAATTCCTCAAACAAATGTATAACATATTAATCCCAGTGAGGGATAGGGGATACAGCGCTTCTGGGAAGTGATATGACTAGTTCAAAATAAATACTAAAGTGGAACTCCAATAGGAGTGTAATTAATGTGAAAATAAAAATAAAGATAAAATTTGTTTATATATCAATAGGTGTAAAGTGCATTGGTATATTCAATAAATAAAGTGGATAGTGCAATCTTCATCAAACAACATCAGGTGTACAGTGCATTTGTGTAATCAATAAATAGATAGTAAAATTAACACTCTTAACCCAATAAATACGGTATAAAAATAATCAAGTGACAGGTAAAGTGTTCAGTGAAAAATTTGGGGGAGCATACCCATGTATTTCCAAAGCTGCTGCAGCTATGAACCAAAAGAAAAGAAATTACTACCAAATCTGAAGAGAGTCCATAAATAAAAATGGGGGTTTGGTCCCACCATATGGCCATATCGTGCTCAAGCCCACTACTGCGTCAAAGTACCCCATTATCAGTGGGTCCTACACTATCCATGAAAAAGAGATGAATCCAGCCCTTCTAACCCTTGGAGACAACACTCCTTGCTGGGAAAAATGTGCAAATGCACTACAGGGGACTCCTCCTATATCCATTTGATGGTGGACACTGATTGAGTACAGGTGTATGTGGGGGGTGGGGAGGGCTGCTCAACCTCGATAGTCTGGTCAGACCGAATACATAATAAACAGGCATTTTTATTTATGGACTCTCTTCAGATTTGGTAGTAATTTCTTTTGCATTTGCGCGCTATTCTTTTTTAATATAAAGTGTTCAGTGCATTAAACAACAATGTGCATATAATCACACGGTCCTTTTAAAATTGCCACAGGTGACTCAAATAGTTCAAAGGTGAGAAATGAATATTCCAATAATGTATCCAAATAAAGGTAATATCATATAGGGTATTAGCCCTCCACCTCACACCGTGTAGAAAAATGGGGCGCGTAGGGCCGCTAAACCGGAAGTGACATATGTACGCGGAAGTGAGGACCGCGATCTTCCTTGTTTGCCAACCAAAGGCGCAATTTTTGAGAGACAAATGTAAGTCTTTTTAATCTATTATAATAAAATTGAGTTTACACGGCAATATTACACTATTATGAGCCTTTTATTCTCGAGATTCGTTGGCCACTTGGAAAGTATAGAAACCTGATCCATCTGAGGCAGATTGATTACTACCACTCACTGGAAAACAGGGAAGGAGTGGAGAGGAGCCCTGGTCATTGTTCACAAGGCGCATGATCTGATATATGGAGGTGAGCGATTAGGACACCCAGAGGGGTACACAAATGAGAAGAAGCACCCCATTTTTCTACACGGTGTGAGGTGGAGGGCTAATACCCTATATAATATTACCTTTATCTGGATACATTATTGGAATATTCATTTCTCACCTTTGAACTATTTGAGTCACCTGTGGCAATTTTAAAAGTACTGTGTGATTATATGCACATTGTTGTTTAATGCACTGAACACTTTACCTGTCACTTAATTATTTCTATACCTTATTTATTGGGATAAATGCACTATGTAATTAACTGAACACTTTACCTGTCACTTTATTATTTTAATACCTTATTTATTGGGATAAGAGTGTTAATTTTACTATCTATTTATTGATTACACAAATGCACTGTACACCTGATGTTGTTTGATGAAGATTGCACTATCCACTTTATTTATTGAATATACCAATGCACATTACACCTATTGATATATAAACAAATTTTATCTTTATTTTTATTTTCACATTAATTACACACCTATTGGAGTTCCACTTTAGTATTTATTTTGAACTAGTCATATCACTTCCCAGAAGCGCTGTATCCCCCATCCCTCACTATTAGCTTTTTTACTGCATGGTTTTCAGTAACGGTACATGCAGCATCTAGGAAGTGTTTATTTATATTATATATTTCCTCGGACAGCGCGTGACTCATAACATAATACTTATATTAATCCCAGTGCTAAAAGATTATGATTAAAAGATTATACCAGTGATAAAGTGCTTGAGTGCAATAAGAATTAATGAATACATAAATTATTAGTGCAATTAATAAATTATGGGAAAAAAGTGCAAGTTCAATCCAAATATATAAAGAAAATGAATATATATATGAAAATGTGCAAACTCAGTCCAAATATATAAGAAATGTGCAAACACAGTCCAAAGGGAGGTTCAACCACAGTATGGTGATGGCTCCTTTAGAGTTCCAACAAGGTGAGTACACTCCTTAAAAGTGCAAAGTGCTATCTGCCCGAAGAAGTAGTGATGGTGACACCCTCCATGTTATACAGGATTAGAGAGAATTCAAACCCGCCAGATATTGTTAATCGCTTTTACCTTATGGCAAACAGAGATCAAATAGCACTTGTGAGATCCCCATGATCTCCAGTCCAATAATCCGTGCGTTCTTGTGGAGGATATTACTATATGCGGATCTTAGGGGACACAAAACACTGTTCAGGAGCTGTACCGCTCCGGAAGTGCCTAAACAGACACGCGTTCAGCTTCCGATGACGTCAAATCTATGATGAAACGCATCAAGCTGACTCGCATGTTGCCTCATTCTGAGTATAGCCTGAAATGCATGCCAGTTTAGGAACTTCTGGAGCGGTGCGGCTCCCTGAAAAGTGTGTGAGCAACCACACAGGTGCTCTTGGTTTTGGAACTGAGGGGTTTTTTATTGTAGTAAATGCTGCAATAATTTTATCCTGTTATGCCTCATGGGGCATTTTTATAAATAAACTGGAATTTTTTGGATACTAGTACTACACCATGAGGAATTGGTCTCTCTCTGTGATTTGTGTCCCCTAAGATCCGCATATAGGCATATCCTCCACAAGAACATCATCTCATTGTAATCCATCTAGTGCCCCTGTTGGTTGTTTAATTACCACCAAAGCAGCTGAAACTGATTAACAACCCCCTCTGCTACTTAACTGACCAGATAATTATATCCAAGGAGTTTAATTGACTTGATGTTATACTCCCATTAAAAAGTGTTCCTTTAAATTTTTAAGCAGTATATACACTGTATGTATATACACATGCACACATGTATAGGACAGGCTACTGTCAGTCCCTTTAAGGGTTAATTTTAGAAGAGGCAGGGCTGTGCCTTGATTGAGCTGTGGTGTGCTGTACTGAGCAGAGTGTGCCAGGAGCCCAAGCAAAAGCTACTGCAGGACCATGGGGCTGCTGAGCTGCATGCAGCCTGCGCTGCTTTGCTAAGAGCTGTTGGCTGTAGAGACCAGAGGGGCGACTGTGCTACTGTTCCAGTATACAGTAGTACCGGTGTCCAGTTGGTCTATTGTCTGCATGTTCCAATATCCAGTTGTTCCAGGGGAAACACTGGGATCTTGGTTAATTGTGAGGGGCCTTTTGGACCATCTTGTATTGAGGCAAGTCCCAACTCTGGCAGGACTGAGATAGTGTTCCACTGGTCAGTAATTAGACAGGACCTGTGTGTAGTAGGTATGCTCCAACGTTGGTATTGCTGTTGTCTTGTCACTTACACTACCTCATTTAATATTGTGGTACTGTTGTTGTTCTATGCCTGTTTGGTGCGTTCTGGTTGGGCCATTCCACAGGTGACTGTGGGAAACAACCACATTTTGGCAATTGGTGTAACATATTCAAAACTTTCTCTCTCTCTTTCTGTTATTCTCCTTGTGTAAACCAGCTTAGTCTTTCTAGGGCTCTGCCTTCTATATTAAAGCCCATTAAAAGATTTTCAGGCGTGGGTTTAGGTTTTCTCAAGTCCAGGTACAGGAGCTAATCGTCACTTGAAGGCAGGCCGAAAAAACAATATAATTCAACAGGTCCTCTGCGGTTGCATGTTGTGTGTGTGCCTGTGTGTGTATATATACAGTATATGTACATATATATATTGTATATTGTCTATATACACAGTGATGGGGTTAATTATTGATTGCATTAAATGCCCATATTTTTACGGTCAAAAATACTATCTGTAAAAGATCTCTCTCATTAATATTTGTTTTGCCATTTCCAGGTAAAAAACAGGCAGCAAAGGTTACCTGCTAAAGGAACTTTTCTTAAAAGACAAAACCATATAAATATTTACAGTAAAAACTGCACATATAAAAAGACATGTTGAAGGCAAAGAGGGAGATATAATTATAAATAGAAATGAGAAAGGGGGAAGTTAAAATAGAAAGAAAAACAAAAAACAAAATGAGCAAAAAATTAAAATAGAAGATAGAAATAAAAGAAAAGATAAAAATGGAAGAGTGGGGATGTTGGGAGGGTGGCGGTGGGATCTAGAAAGGGAAGAAAAAGAGGGGATGGAGAGAAAAGTAAAGAGTGGGGCTAAAGAAACGGAGAAAAGAGGTAAACATATAAAAGGAAGGACAATCCATAAGGAGAATGGGCCTATTCATGATTCATGCCTCGAGGAATTCTTGTTCCAAGCATGAAGATCAAGTGCACCTCTCATCTAATAAGTAATGAGAATCTATTTCCTTCTCTCACCAGATTCTAATATTAATTGATATTGGAAAGAGGATAAGAAGGTATTATCTGTTTTTATCTCTTCAAATTCCACACTGTATTGTGTGATAAACATGATGCCCCATGATTCTAAACATTATGTCTATCATCGGTTTTGGCTTGTCTTTCAATAAACTTTCTCTATTTTTATTTTTTGCAAAAGAGTATGCCTGTTTCAGCACCCTTCTTTTGTAGCCTCTGCCATAACATCTTTTTTTCATACCCACTGCCTCTTTTTCAAAGCCTTGTAATGAAGAACAATTTTATCAGACACTAAAGAAACGAGCTTAGGAATTGCTCTAATGAGATACGGTGGGAGACAGCTGCCATTGTGGAGTAAAGAATTTTTCCAATTGGTTTGCGATAAAATTGAACAAAAATATTAATGATCAACATGGGAGCCAATTAAATTTACATCTAAAGAATCATTTTTAGAGATATGTTAGTGATCCAACTTGGTAGACTGATGATAGGAATGGTCTATGCCTTAATATGTGATCTACCAAGGGATGATGTGATTTATTATGGTTTCTTGTTACTCTTCATCCAAATGAGAGAGTGTGTGATTGTACTGTACTTTTTCTACTGTACTGTAGTTACATTTACAATGAAAGCAGTGATTTTAGTTGCCTTGTTTCTCAAAGGTGAAGCCGAAGTTAATAGTCATTGGTTATTAAATAACTTACAAAATCTCCTAGGGACATGTCCCAATCAATAAAGATAAGGGATTAAATATAAGATAGATAATTAAAGATAAGCATTGACTTCTCCAAAGATGTGGTGTTCCTCCCATCAGCCTATTTATAGGTTTTCATAAGTGGGAACAACTTTCACTCTCTTCCAAGCATCACATCTCCGGAGATATCAACCCTCGTCAAACAAAAATAAATTGTGAGTTACCAAAAAGTACCCCTTTTAGTATTAAATGTTTAAAATCTGCCAAATATTATGTACAATATTCTAAGTGATGTTTCAAAGCTGTCAAACCTAACCTATGACATCACTCGTCAACCACTTTGAATTTGCCTCCCATGTTTGTTTCCCCATTTTTAAAATGTTATTTTTATAATGTGCACTGTGCCTCTTCTAAGAGGACAATCTTAATACTAAAGGTACAAGCAACCTAAAAAAAACAGTCCACCAAAGGTTCACAAATGAACCCAATGCTAGTGACAATGGGTTTATAAACAGAAGAAAAGATTTCCTTGTATACCCATGGGAGGTGTTGAATATAAGAGTCAATGAAAAAGCACATACCAATTTTTCTGACAAATTCTCATCTAATATACCCATCGATATTGCAAAAGCAATAATGGTATCTAATTCTTCTGTAAAGGGGAGAGTAGGGTCACTATTCAAATTAATATAGTTTTTTAATCATTGAGTTGTCTCTGGGCCTCTTTATGGTAATTTACAGATTTCAAAACAGCAAACTCTTTATCTTATTTCATCATATGGTCCAAATTAATTTTATGATCTCCCTTTACTCTCTCAGCTAAAGAGATTAATTTTATAGATTTGTTTCGGAAATAAATCCAAGACTTAGTCCCTCTGATGTATGGGATAACAGTCTGATTTATATTTGGTAGAGATATAGCCGAGTGCCCACGTACTCACCATACTTAGATGCAGGCACAGGTCCCTTTAACACTTTTTCTCACAACACCCTGGGTTCCCAGATATACCCAGGGAAGTAAAGTTTCCCAGTTTTCTTAGTTCAGAAGCAAAGAGAGGTCATACTTGATAAAGCAGAAGTAGCTGTCCAAGTGTTCTGCAGCCAGGTGAAAGGCCCTTCAGTGTTAGTCATAGCATCCAGGCAGCCAGGCCAGAGCACAATAGCCCACAACTTGGATGTGCATGTGACTATAGTATAATGCACTACATGGCCTTTGAGTCATGAATAGCAGGGTAAGAAGGACCAATAAGCCAGCCTTCTTGCCAAAGTGGCTGCACACAGTAACCACATTGTCAATGTATGTTGGAACCTTTAGGGAAAACATATGCAGAGCTGACAATCTGTATAGAAAGCGCTAGTAAAATTTGGTACTCTATGCTGTGTCTTTCAGTGGTGGGCCACATTGTTTTGTGTGACCACCTGTGTTGCCAGATTTAATAACATAATCCCTTGCTTTATTAAGGGTCATTGATTTCTTGCTGTTGACCCCACCCCCCCCCCTTATTTGTCCTTTATTTCTGTTGCCCCTCTTTTTTACATGTACAGGGCAGCCATCAGAAATTTTTTGCCCCATTACACAGCTTTAGGCCTGGGCCCCCCTGGGCCTGACCACCAACATTACCAAGGGCATGTCCACTGGCCGTCCCACTGAATCTGCCCATTGCCCAATCCAGCAAAGAGGCAGCCCCATATATTCAACAAAGAGAAATCCCAATCCAGCAAAAAGAAACTTCAATCCAGCAAAGAGACAGTCTAATCGATCCCCATATATTAATCAAAGAGACATCCCAATCCAACAAAGAGACAGTCACTGCAGAGGCCCACGTCCAGCAACATTGTCAATCAATTTACCATTGTGATGTCTAACAACTTGTCTCCAGACCAGTCCACAGTGAGCACTGAGCAGTCGTGCAGGCTACTCGCAGTGCAGCTCTTCCACACTGCTGAGCTGCGACTAGCGTGGTTCCCAAACCAGCACCAAGTCTGCAGGGAGAAGCAGAATCCAAATTATATCACTTCACCTTTCCCTTGCAGCCAGACCTAAGTGAGCTGCATTGACTCACTCACTCCTCAGCCGCCCTGCTTTAGCATTTGTTAGATACCACAGCAGCAACAACTGGTTCTCATTGGTTAGGGCTTGAGCAGCTCGCCCCCTAAGGTTTCCTAGGTCCCTTGCATGTATATGGGCTTTCCCCCGCTGATGGAGGCCCTGTCTGTGTATATAACAGTTTGTGTTGCTAGAGCTTTTGTTTGATGTGTTCTATTTTTGCTGAAATGTTCTTGAAACTGCTCTTTTTTATCAGTATGCCGCGGCATGGTTGTGCCAAAACTGTGTGTCTGAAAAGCACATCACAATGTTGCACTTTCACCTACCAGAAAAGAGGCAATGACAGGCAGGTCTAAAGGGTGAGGTGATACTCATGGATACTGTCCTATGCACAAAGAGCGCTGCTGAATTTCTGTGCACCAAAGTCACCACCCTCTTTTCCCTATAATTTACATAAAAGCTAGGCAATCGCTTACAAAATGGCCAATGATACCTAGGCCTAAAATGAGAAGCAGAGATGCTGCACATACAGTATCTCACGAAAGTGAGTACACCCCTCACATTTTTGTAAACATTCTCTTATATCTTTTCATGTGACAACACTGGAGAAATTACTCTTTGCTACAATGTAAAGTAGTGAGTGTACAACAACTTGTATAACAGTGTAAATTTGCTGTCCCCTCAACACACAGCCATTAATGTCTAAACCGCTGGCAGCAAAAGTGAGTACACCCCTAAGTGAAAAATTGGGCACAATTAGCCATTTTCCCCACTCGATGTCATGTTACTCGCTAGTATTACAAGGTCTCATGTGTGAAGGGGAAGCAGCTGTGTTAAATTTGGTGTTTTCGCTCTCACTCTCTCATACTGGCCACTGGAAGTTTAACATGGCACCTCATGGCAAAGAACTCTCTGTGGATATAAAAAAAAATAATTTTTGATCAACATAAAGATGGCCTAGGCTATAGGGAGATTGCTAAGACCCTGCAACTGAGCTGCAGCACAGTGGCCCAGACCATACAGCGGTTTAACATACAGGTTCCACTCAGAACAGGCCTTGCCATGGTCGACCAAAGAAGTTGAGTGCACGTGCTCAGCACCATATCCAGAGGTTGTCTTAGGGAAATAGATGTATGAGTGCTGCCAGCATTGCTGCAGAGGTTGAAGGGGTGGGGAATCATCCTTTCAGTGCTCGGGCCATACGCCTCACAATGCATTAAATTGGTCTGCATGGCTGTCATCCCAGAAGGAAGCCTTTACTAAAGATGATGCACAAGAAAGCCCGCAAACAGTTTGCTGAAGACAAGCAGACTAAGAACATGGAAAACTGGAACCATGTCCTGGGGTCTGAAAGGACCAAGATAAACTTATTTGGTTCAGATGTTGTCAAGCGTGTGTGGCGGCAACCAGGTGAGGGGTACAAAGACAAGTGTGTCTTGCCTACAGTCAAACATGGGGGTGGGAGTGTCATGGTCTGGGGCTGCATGAGTGCTGCTGACACTGGGGAGCTACAGTTCATTTAGGGAACCATCAATGCCAACATGTAATGTGACATACTGAAGAAGAGCACGATACCCTCCCTTCAGAGACTGGGCAGCAGGGCAATAATCCAACATGATAACGACCCTAAACACACCTCCAAGACGACCACTGCCTTGCTAAAGAAGCTGAGGGTAAAGGTGATGGACTGGCTAAGCATGTCTCCAGACCTAAACCCTATTGAGCATCTGTGGGGCATCCTCAAACAGAAGGTAGAAGAGCGCAAGGTCTCTAACATCCACCAGCCCTGTTATGTCATCATGGAGGACTGGAAGAGGACTCCAGTGGCAACTTGTGAACCTCTGTGAACCCAATGCCCAAGAGGGTTAAGGCAGTGCTGGAAAATAATGGTGGTCACACAAAATATTGGCACTTTGAGCTCAATTTAGACATTTTCACTTAGGGGTGTACTCACTTTTGTTGCCAGCGGTTTAGACATTAATGGCTGTGTGTTGAGTTATTTTGAGGGGACAGCAAATTTACACTGTTATACAAGCTGTACACTCACTACTTTACATTGTAGCAAAGTGTAAATTCTTCAGTGTTGTCACATAAAAAGATTTCATAAAATATTTTTCAAAAATGTGAGGGGTGTACTCACTTTTGTGAGATACTGTAGAAGCAGAGGGCAAACAGGTTAATATAGTCCACACAGAGGCCAACTAATCCAGCCAAATCAAGTACAGAAGTGCTGATGAAAAAAACTTCACAGCCAAAAATATGCTGCCAAAGTATATTTTCACTGAGGTTGTCTGTGAAATATGTTGTTAACACCATGTACAGCTTAAACACATCACCTAAACCTGTTGTAACCTGGACTGTAGCTGATAACTGCTGTGGAACTTCTTACTTTGTTGCTGCTGTATCATCCTTCTGTAGTGTGGACAGGGTTAAACTGAATATTCATTAATGCAGAAATGCAGCAGCCATCTTTCAGGAGACCACCTTGCAATTCTTACCTGTATAGTGTCTCCAGTGCAAGAGGCAATCATCTTGACTAGGTCTGATTCAATCCTAAAGGTGATTGGCTGATGCAACATAGCAAGGTGAAGGGTGTCCGTAGGCTGCTGAGAGGAAAGGAGAGGACCGGAAGCAAGCTGATGTGTGGGGAAAAGACTGGGCTGCTGTGGCAGATATTTAACCATATCTCTCCGAGTAATGTTATTGTCCTATTGATTGTTTGTATAGGTACACTTGCCAATCCTTTCTTCTCTTAGGCTACGGCCTAATAAATTCTTTGAAAAACCACAAGGTGTGTAGGTAAGTATTCTTCAAGTGTGCAGAGAAACTCCTCTGGGAGTATGTCTGCATTTTTCATGTTTCTATTGAAGTCACATAATACAAAAAAAAAAAAAAAAAAAAAACTCTCCTACATTTTTTTTACATATTTTTGCATTAGTACAGGTCCCTCACAGTAGTACCTTACTTCCAATCCTATTTGTTTGGCAATAGCTTGCCCATCAGTTCCACAGGGGGCTACAATTACTAATGTACCTGTTAAAATGTGCCCCCTATTGACTTTAATTGTTTTTTCAGTGGAATATGTTTATTGAAAATTTTTTTATAGATGCAACAAACCCTTGGTGAGTCAAACCTCAGCAGATTTCATGATTCCTAACTGCTTTGTTAGGTAACCATACACACACAAAGATTTCTGTCTGGCAGATCTGATAGTTTCCACATACTGACCCCAATCTGCCTGCAATCAACTGCCAGACAATGTCATACAGATAAACAGCAAACCTACATCTGAGCATACAGGCAGGTATGGATACCTAGCTTATAACATAGAAGGCTACCTATTCAGTTTTATAATTTATTATCTCTGGACAGACAGTGTATAAAAAATATGTACAAAGGTAAAATTGACAAAACTGGTAGTAATCCTGCCATACTAAGGTAAAAAAAAAAAAGCGTTTAGACTTTAGAACTAATTTAACCACTTTCCGACCACCCGCCGTCTTTTTACTGCGGCAGGGTGGCTCGGGCAAGCAAAACGACGTAGAACTACGTCGCTCGCCTGAAGGCGCGGCCCCAATCATCAGCGGGGAAGCCGATGCCTGTGTCAGGCGGCTCCGATTGCCGCCTGACACCAGCAATCTCTCCCCGCTGAGAGAGAAGGGCGGTCGGATGATGTAAACATAGCTGTCCGTCCTTCTCCCTGAAGTGATCACAGAGCCCATGTGATCCTGCTATGTAGGATCGCATGTCTCTGTGATCACTTCACAAGTCCAACCCCCATACAGTTAGAATCACTCCCCTTGGCTTACATTTAACCCCTTGAGCACCTATACTGTGAACCCCTTCCCTGCCAGTGTCATTATTACAGTAACAGTGCATATTTATAGCACTGATTACTGTAGTAATATCACTGGTACCCGCAAAAGTGTCAAAAATGTCAGTTAGGGGTCCGATCTGTCCGCTGCAATGTCGCAGTCCCGCAAAAAATCTCAGATCGCCGCCATTACTAGTAAAAAAAAAAAACAATTAAAATTGACGTAAATCTTTCTCGTAGATTGTAGACGCAATAACTTTTGTGCAAACCAATCAAAATATGCCTATTGCGATTTCTTTTACCAAAAATATGTAGCAGAAAACAAATTGGCCTAAAATGTTAAAAAATTTATTTTTACATTTTTTGTTTTGAGAATGTTATATAGCAGAATGTGAAAAATATTGTTTTTTTTTTTTTTTCAAAATTGTCGCTCTTTTTTTGTTTATAGCGCAAAAAATAAAAATCGCAAAGGTGATCCAATACCACCAAAAGAAAACTCTGTTTGTGGGGAAAAAGAACGTAAATTTTGTTTGGGTACAGCATTGCACGACCGCGCATTTGTCCGTTAAAGTAACACAGTGCCGAATTGTAAAATAGGGTTTCGTCATTAAGGGGAAAAACTTCCGGTCCAGGAAGGGTTAAATTTAGTATTGCCAGACTGTATGCTGCCTTGATTGATTTAAATTGTCTGCCTTCACTTTGTCCACCTAAGCTCAATTGCCTATTTATTATCCCTGCTGTCAGTAGGTGTCAATATACCTCTGGCAATAGAGTGAAAATGTACTGTAAGCTAGGATTATTCATAAACCTCAAAGGAAGCCTGAACTGCTCACATTGCATCAAGCAGGTCCCAACTTAAAGAGTAACTCCACTCCACTTAAGATAAAACATTCTCTTATGGGTGGAAAGAAAGAAAAGATATGGTCTGAGTGAGGTATACACGGTGACAAACCTCCAACCCTAATTGTACAAAAGAAACAGTGGTCATCATGGGACTTTAAATGAGGTAGGTCACTTGCTAAATAGCAGGATGGTATAAAATCACAGACTATAATTTATTAAATATTTAATGATTGACACAATTATTTAAAAAATTCCATAATCCAGATAAAATACAGACATATATAAATATAGAACTTGACATGAAATAGATAAGTTCCATGTATTAATACAATTCATATTATATGGTAAATAAATATATCATAAAAAATGTATATCATAATAAGTTCCATGCATTAATACAATTCATATAATACAGTAAATAAATATATCATAAAAAATGTATATCAAAGTCAATCTCCAAATATAATGTCTTTATATCTATGGGCTCTATACATTTCGTGGATCCCTGTCTACTCATCCGGAGCTTGATTTAAAAATGATATCTGTAAATGTAGGTTTGTATTAGAATACAAAAATCTCATATATGTGAAGAATATAACAAATTACTCCAAGAAAAAAAAATAATAGGATCCTGCTACTTACATGTCAGTAACTAAAATAAACCCAGTGAAATGAAAACACCTCGAAGCAACCGTCTAACCGGGGGCTGAGGCTGGTGTAAGCCAACTGGTCCACACAGAAGGGGAAAAGGGGGGGTTGAAGGAGCCCTGCTGAGGAGGCACCAAAGGCAATTCTAAAAGGTGTGAACACGCATGGTAGCCAAATAATCTAAGGAGAAAAATAAATTCTCTTCTGGGTGATCCATGTACATTGCATGGATTTTAACCACTTTACCACCGGAGGATTTTGCTGTCTTACGTCCAGGCCACTTTTTGCGATTCGGCACTGTGCGACTTTAACTGACAATTGCGGATTAGGAGATCCGCCCGCTTTGTTTACACAAGCGGGCGGATCTCCAAACTCGATTCCCCGACGATCGGGGAAGAGCAGCGGCGATCGCCACTGCTCCTCCCCTGGCCCGACTCCCGCTGTGACTGAAAACAGCGGGAGCGAGCCTCCGACGGCGCACGAGTGCCGCCCACAAGGGGAGGAGTCCAGCGACGTAGGTCTACGTCGCTGTACGGAATCGAGCCACTTTGCCGCAGTACAGTCCCAGTGACTGGTCGGTAAGTGGTTAACAAACGTTGTTGGACTTGTGAAATGATCACAGAGACATGCCATCCTATATAGCAGGATCACATGAGCTCTGTGATCATTGCAGGGAGAAGGACGGTTGGCTGTGTTTACAACAGCCGACCGTCCTTCTCTCTCAGCGGGAGAGATCTGGGGTGTCAGGTGGCAATTGGAGCCACCTGACAACCGCATCGGCTTCCCGTGCATGCCCCCTAGCGGCTTTCAAGAGAGCAACGTAGACCTACGTAGTTTTGCCTGCCCGTGCCACCCTGCCGCAGTAAAAGAGGCGGGTGGTCCGTAACTGGTTAAGGAAGAAATAATTTTAATAACTACTGGATATCCTGTACACCCTGATACTTGCTTTCTCATTGTTATCCTAATAAACTTAGGGTTTCTTTTTGGGGGCCACCTATATCATCTATAGACAGAGACAGCGGGACTCAGCCCCTCCCCTGCTCTCTCTTTGCTGGCTTTGATTGACAGCAAAGCCTGCCAGACCAGGAAATGATGGCTGCAGAAGGGCATATCACTGGATCAAATGAGGGCTCAGGTAAGTAAAAGAAGGGTTGAGGGGCAATACTGATACTTAAACATTTTTTTACCTTAATGCAAGGAATGCATTATGATGAAAAATGTTAGGCTTTATAACTGTTTTACCTTTATAAAAATGATCTTGTTGCCACAACTGTTCTACATTTTGGGTAAATCCCCTTCTACATTACCTATGGCAACCTTGAAACAAATTGATGCTGTCTGCTTCACTTTTCTCTGACAAAAACAGAACCCCTAGAATTGCTTTAGATATTCTCAAGATACTCATAAAGCAGGTCTAGCCTTACCTGATTTTTTTGTTTATTATCAGACATCTTAGCTTTTCTATGTGAATTTTTTGGCTTAACCTGTCACCAGATGATGCATCTATTACTACAGAAGCAGCTAGAGCATCCTCCCATGAACCCTTGCATAATATTGCCTATAAACGACAAACCCCTCCTTTCCGTGGAACCGCCCTGTTATGTAATGTCTTTCCATGATTCTCCATATTCATTTATATATTTTAGCTGAACAGTGATTGAACTCTACAGTCCTGTGTGGTCTAACCCCTCTCCCAATGAACTTTTCACTGTTTCTAATACAACGTGCACAGAGGTGGTCTTTCCATGGTATACAAATTTTGTGTTACCTGTACACCGCACAATAATTTAAGGCCATCCAGCAATTACAAGAAGACCCTATCCTCTTGGAAGGTGACTTCAGGAGGATGGGGGCAAAAGGATAAATGCCAGTTAGGAGAATCTTGCAGAGGGAACCTCACTGTCGTAAGAGTCCTTGAGGATGTGCACAAGCCACTACCAGTAGACCTCACATGAAACTTGAGCTACTCACTATGTGTCAAGCATACTTGTCTCGGCTTAAGGACAATCAATTACTGCTGGGTTCAGCTAAGAGGCACATCAAGCCAGCCTGTGAGAGAGGCTGAAGTTGTCTTCCAGTCTGTGAGAGGGGCTGGAGTCATTTCTGTATGCTAGTCATTGTAGGAATTCTTTTTAAACTTGTCAGGTATACAGTGCATCCTAACCCTTTCTTTCTCAGAGATCTGTTAATAAACTTTGTATCAAGCAAAGATTGATGGAGTTGAGTTTCTTTAATCAGTTTCTGCTGAATGGTGAGTGCTGTGGGGCATTTGTGGAACTGTTACCCCTGGACAGGCCCAATAATACATTGCATCTCCTTAAGGGTTTACCACTTCAAAGTTGATAAAGAAAATGAAATACAGAAATGTGACAATTTATTATAGAATTGAAAGGGTTAAAAATATAAATAAACTTCTGTTTTGGGCAGTATGGTCTCTCCTGCTGGTCGGAACACACTGAATGTTACTACCTAGTTGCTACCTAATTTTTAATGGTCGGAATGCAAGATAGACTCTAAGCCCTGACCACTAACCATCAATATTACCTCATCTACTGTCAGGAGAGAATTTGCTTTCTGAAGTGGCCACAGGTTATATGGACTAGCAGGTTCTTATGGCTGGGTCAAAGATAGGATTCCTGACATCGGCACATTATACTGATCACTGAAAGTCCAAACACAACATGGCTTCTACAAATGAAGCCAATTTAAAGTGCAAGTAACACCTGAAAAAAATCTGCTTAAAAATGTTGCCTCCCCTCCTACCTATGCTGCAGACCATTTGTAAAAGACAGCAATGCAAATACTTTTTTTTCTTCAGTTTGGATGCCATCACTCGATTTAGAAGCAGATCTTTCCTTGGTTGCAGGAAAGTCTGTGAGAGGGGCTGGAGCCGCACTGTGTATGGGCATCCTTACAAATGGTATGCAGAACAGGCAGAAGGAGGGAGGAGGCAACATTTTTAAAGAGACTTATTTTTTTTTTTTTATTATTCCATTTTATTCATTTTCTCAGTCCCTAGGATGTTCTATACTGTTTTGAATCCACATAAAGCTCTTAATGTGAGGAGGAGACTTGCCTTCTGAGGTGGCCATTGGTTATATGGACCAGGTGGTTCTCATGGCTGGATCTGAATTAGGCTTTCCAACATCATTATCCCAATAGTTGTAAGTCCAAACACAACCTGTCTGCCACAAATTGGGGTTCATTTAGCCATTTTGTCGGTGTCTAGGATGTTCTATAAGGCCAGGCCATACTGTTTTCATAGCTCATAAGGCATGAAGCTCATAATATATACTAGCAAAAGGGATAACATAGGTGTGCGCAGCCTAATGCATTAGGGTGTGCACACCAAAGCTCAAACACACACTACCAATCACTCATGATGTTCAATCAGAAAGGGAGGGGGCTGGCAAATTATATATTTACCGGCCCCTTTCCCCACTCATCCTAAAACATCCCCACAGCAACAGCCGGCTGGAGAGGAGAGGAGGGAAGCTGGAAAAGCTGTGGGGGTAAGGGGAGCCAAGGCAGTAGGGGGAATCTGTGCTGCACAGGGTGATTAGGGTGTGCCTGGGCACACCTGGCACACCTTGTGCGCACACCTATGAGGGATAATATTCATTTTGTTATGACTAATATTTTGGAATATATTAGAAATTAATATTTTCTCTTTGCAAATGAGAAAATGAGTGTTGGTTCCCAGTTTGTACAGACCTCTATATCCATGCTGAGTTGTAGTTGCACAGTCTATACAATTTTTTTCAAGGCTTGTGAGATGAGTGTGATTACCTTTATCTACACAAGTCAACAAGTCCAGCCAGAAACTTGTTGGTATTGATATGTTTATTTAGGTCTGCAGGCCTGAGCCATCTTTACAAATTCTAAATTGTGAACATTGACCACATAATTTAAAAAAAAGCATCATTTAAATTAAGAAACATCCTTTCACTTCTTTATTTAGTGTTACATAGAATGATGTCTCTTCTTTTATAATTCGTCATCCTGCTCAAAAGATTTTTACATTTTGTTTAGTTCCACTTTAAGTAATCCAGTGTACAGTAAATGCAAAAATGGCTTTGGCAGCAAAGGTTGTGTACATACTCACTAAAATATTTTGGGTGTTTTTTCAATGCTTTTTCAGATTTGTAAATGAAAGTTGGTGGGTGTGGGTCCTGTTGACAAAGTAGCCTTGTCATACACTGAACAAAACTCAGCTGGTTCTTTTTATTTTGTAATTTTAAACCTGCCCAGTTTAAGGAATGAGGAGGATGTGTCTTTTGCTGCCGGTTTGTCTCATTGAGGTGCTGCTTCCACCAACCTCTGTGGTGCAAAGTTACTGTCCTGGATTTGGTGGGAAAGTTCCACTTTTTGTTTAGCTGTCCCTTGAAGGTTGTGTCCCGAGATTATAGTGTGAAGCATGCTAAATCTGTCTTTATCTCTACCTAGCAGCCCTGCCCCTATTATATTGTGCCCATAGCTTATTCATTTGAAAATCCCACATCAGCTCATTCTCGTTCGAAATATTTTATTAGTTTCAGAGCATATAGCAAATAGATAAGGATATGAGAGTGATTTCCCAAATACATGAAAATTGCACAGCACAGGGTCTAAACAGGAACAAAACATATCTATCAAGTTTGAAGTATAGAACTATATTGCAAAGGCGGAGTTCAATCGGGGTAAAGGTACGAGGGAGCAAGGTCATGATCTCCTCCAGGACACCCCAAAAGGGATCAAACTGTGGCCCGGAGGGAGACCATACAGTAAAAAAAACGACATACAAACTAATATAACGTGAGAATTATAGGGCATCAAGAAGAATTATGTTCCGTTTGAAGCAATAAGATAATAAGAAAAATGTAGGCATGGGGCATCCTCTAAAGACACCATGAGATAGGATTGGAGAGGAGCGCCTACCCCAAGCTCTCTCTTTTTCACAAATTGGATTTCCTATAGGAAATACAGGGCAGGCTGCAAACTCAACTTTTTTCCCACATATAAAATTTCCAGTGCGCGGGATAATACTTTAATAGAAACTCATACCATGAGATAGGACCCAAGTATTTGGAAAATAGATGACTGTAGCTAAAAATAATTGTAGTTAAAGAACACATCAGCTCATTCATATGCAAATCCTTTTTCCACTCCAAAGCAATTCAGCACATTGTTCTGCCTCTGTTTATGTGGTGGGACAGAACCATGCCTTTAATTTAGGTCCTGATTTGTCATTGAGAAGAGGAAGCAGTGAAAGAGCTGGTGAGAGGGAGAGAGCTGAGGTGCTGCTCACCCATACTGTGCACCCATGCAGACACCCATTGATGGTCCTCTGTGGGGGAAGCAAATTGGCACCAGCCATTTAGAATGGAGATTAATGCGGGTCTATTACTGCACAACTTTGGGGATATTTTCTCCCACTGTAGTCCACAGTAGTACTGACCAATGCACTCTGTACTCTCGTGGCTGTATGGCTGTATCTTACATTGTCCTGACCCCTGCACTGCAGTCACTATGTTGTATATTATACTTTTGACCCCCCACACTGTATACACTATGTTGTACGATGTACGCCTGACTACTACATGGCATTCAAAATGTTGTAAATTGTATTCCTTACTCCTTCAATGTGTATGCTATATTGTACATTATAGTCCTGCCCATGCTCTACATTTACTATGTGTGACGGTATTAACCGTCACTGGGAGTGAAAGACTGATAGTTTGGATTGCTTTAAATGGAGTCTTTTTTTACCCCTTCATGTTTTGGGGGGTGGGGGGGGATATGCAACAGGGGATTGCTATGCTCTTCATACTCCCTTTGATAATCACTAAGCTCTTGTAAGAGCTTGTTCCTGCTTCACTCTCTCAGGGAAAAAGAGGTTCACCCACGGGAACCTGGAACCTTGTCGTAGGTCCAGGGTTGGTAGGAGACGGCGAGACCCTAACCAAGCTGCGGCGGTTCATGGGGTCTGAGGTGGTTCTGGTGTCTGGTGGAGTGCTTGGAGCCCTCGGGAAGCACTAGGAGCATCCGTCAACGGAGGTACCCAGTCAGGGTGCTGGTTGATCCGTTACACTATGTTGTACATTTTTCACTTTACCCCTGCTTTCTATATGCTATGTTGTGCTTTATACATCTGAAAATGCACTGCATTCACTATGTTGTACATTTTAATTCTTACCTCTGCACTGCATACACTATGTTGTACCTAATACTCTCACCTCTGTACTATATTCACTATGTTGTACATTATACTCCTGCTCCTGCACTGCATACACTATATTGTTCATTATATTGCTGGCCCCTGCACTGTGTATGCTATGTTGTCCATTGTATTCCTTATCGCTACACTGGATTCGCTATGTTGTACACTGTATACCCTATGCTGTATATTATACTCCTGATGCCTGGATTCAAAATCAAATTATGTTTTCAAAATGTTATGGCACATGTGTTTGCAGTGCAATTGGTGTTTATTACTGTATTCTGTGATAGAGCTGTTGTGTTGCCACACTTTAAACAGACTGCACAGACTAAAAGCTGTATTTTTAAATGTAAAATGTATTTATGCATTTACTTTTATATAGGTCGTTGGAGTAAAGGCACAGTCTGCATAAAACAATACTATAAATTACACATGAAGCGCAAATAGTGTAAACCTGTAACATAAACGTGATAAGTGAATAAAGTTTGCATAAAGAATCTTCAGTAAAATGAAAGATTAACAAAACGAAAAGCAGTAATTGTAACATTTCTTCTTTATAATCCACCGCTGTGAAAACACTTCCAGCATGCTCTACTCTCCAAGATCAAACAAGACACTACTGTGGAACAATCACTCACCAGAAATGTATAACTGTATGCCTAAATACAGTTAGTCTCATATGACTTTTCCAAGCTAACCTTCCGAATATGTCATTTCACATAATACTCCTCAATGGGCAATATTCTTCAGATCAAAAAAAGAAAACTCCAAGCAGTGTGATACCATTTAAAATATTTATTAAAAGGTTAAAACAACCAAATTGCACTCACATTGTAACCAAAATCACTCTTAGCTGATGTCTTCTTTAAGTGCCGGGTCACACTTGTGCGATGCAGGAAGGCTGCGAATTCGCAGCCTGTTCCCGCATCACAAACGCACATCTGGCAGTTCACACTGCCATATGCGATACGCAGGGGGTGTCAATTAAATGTTAACGACACCCCCAGTTTGATCGCATATCGCAGTGCGATCTGACAGTTCGCACAGGATATGATCCTGATGCGGCTGAAAAAAAGGGTCCTGTGCGTCTTTGCTGCGGGTGCAGTGCGAATTTAGCCATACAAAGTGTATGGCTGAATTTGCACTGCACATCCGATCGCATGTAATAAAGGAGCAGTGCGCTCCGATATTACATGCGATCGCCGCACATGCTATAGTGTGAACCGGCACTAAAAACGAAACTAGGGGGCCAGGTCCGAGTAATGTGTAAATTAAAAACAAATTTATTGCAATGCACTTACATTTAAGAGAATCAACATCAGCATTAAGGTGAAAAGCATGGATCCCCAACGATAGGTGCCGAGGGGTGGATGGGACGCAAGCACCCAGCCACAGGTGTGTTCACAGATCCAAGGATGGAGGATGGGGAGTGGATGGTCCGGAGATCCCGAGGGAAGGGGATCTCGCTGTGCCTCCTCCTCCTGGGGACCTCCGCGGCGCACAGCCGCAAACCGGATGCAGCATCACAAGACACTGCCGGTTCCTCCACGGAAGCCGGCAGGAGACAGCTGAGACTGTGGAGAGGGCGGGCCGCAACGTCGTTTCAGAGGATCAACCTCCTTTGTCAGGCTGGGCCGCCCCTCCACTTGAGATGCTTTTATCGGGCCACAGGGATCCAGGGTTTTTAGTGATTTTAACATGCATTTATTTTTTTTTAGATATACATACATTTTTTCCATATGTATGCTTTCATGTGTATATATGTATATACATTTTTAATATGTACTTTGTAATGTTGACCATTTTTCATTTTATTTCATTGTTTTTCATTTAGACATGGCATCCTTTTCCCCTCCTTTTTACACATGCAGGTGCACACACCATTGTTTAGTAGGTGCACCTTATTATTATTTTCACATTCAGATATTGCCTATAGTCCCTTAGCCTTCCTTGTTTTTACGTCCAAACACCTCTTTTTCCTTCCCTCAATAGCAGTTCCCTAGTAGTACCAATTAGCGATAATATTCTACTCCTGTCACTCCCCTGTGGCGTGATAAAAGCATCTCAAGTGGAGGGGCGGGCCAGCCTGACGAAGGAGGTTGATCCTCTGAAACTACGTTGCGGCCCACCCTCTCCACAGTCTCAGCTGTCTCCTGCCGGCTTACGTGGAGGAACCGGCAGTGTCTTGTGACGCTGCATCCGGCTTGCGGCTGTGCGCCGCGGAGGTCCCCAGGAGGAGGAGGCACAGCGAGATCCCCTTCCCTCTGGATCTCCGGACCATCCACTCCCCATCCTCCATCCCTGGATCTGTGAACACACCTGTGGCTGGGTGCTTGCGTCCCAACCATCCCTCGGCACCTATCGTTGGGGATCCATGCTTTTCACCTGAATGCTGATGTTGATTCTCTTAAATGTAAGTGCATTGCAATAAATTTGTTTTTAATTTACACATTACTCTGACCTGGCGCCCTTGTTTCGTTTATTCTGCATGTCTGGAGGGATCCCTCAACTCTTCTAGGAGCAGCCGGTCTTGCACCTCAACATAATTGAACTCCCTCCCCCACATATACTACAGAGACCATCTCATCTTTCAACCCAGGACACCACACTGAAGCACACCTGTGGACAGGTTTTTTGGATTTATGACTATGTGCCATATATCACATTAAATACAGTCCTTCATTATGTGATTGCAGTGAGCGCTGATCCATCGATCCTGATCGGTGTAGTATTGTTTTGCATTGATGTCTTCTTTATCCTTATTCCCATTGACACTGTCAGACATACAGTAGGTATAGAAATGAATCCCCCCCATTTAAAATAATCACACATTGTTGCTTTGCAGCCTGAAATGAAGACCGACACTGTTTTCATTTTATACAGCTGTGTTTGTACTCAGTGCAACTTAAACCATTCAAGTGAAAGATATACACCAACATGTCAAAAACAGAATCACCGAGTTGGAAAAAGGATCACCCCCTTGTCCCAATATTTTGTTGAATCACCTTTTGCTTTAATTACAGTCTTTAGGGATGTGTCTCTACTAACTTTGTAAGTTCAATTAAATTTGATGGTGACCGTTTGTGGACTGCAATCTTCTAGAACTGGGTCATAGTCATGTTGGAAGGTATACCTTCTTACCATTGACAAATTTCTGGCAGAGGGCAGTAGATGTTCCTTTGGGAATTTGATGGTATTTTGCCCCTCCATTTTACCTTCAATCCTGACAAGTGCTTCAGTCCCTGCTGCAGAGAAACACCCCCATAACAGGATATTATCAACTCCATGCTTTACTGTAGATATGGTGGTATTTAGATAATGAGCTGTATTGGATTTCTGCCAGACATATCATTTGGTGTTGAGGCCAAATCATTCAATCTTAGTCTCATCTGATTATAACATCTTTTTACATGTGGCCTCAGAATCTTCAAGGTTGTGACTGCATTTGGCCTTTCTTGAGGAGTGGCTTTTTTCTTGCAACCCTCCCATAAAAGCCACATTTATGAAGAATTGGTGATATTGTTGTCAAATGCACACAATGACTCTTTATTTTATTTCAGGTACTTATATAGCGCTGTCAATTTACGCAGCGTATACATTGCATATACACATCAATCCCTGCCCTCAAGGAGCTTACAATCTAAGGTCCCTAACTCACATACATACACAGTAGGGCCAATTTATTTTATACAGGATCCAATTAACCTACCAGCCCGGAGGAAACCCACGCAGGCACAGGGAGAACATGCAAACTCCAGGCAGGTAGTGTCATGGTTGGGATTTGAACCAGTGACCCTCTTGCTGCTAGGTGAAAGTGCTAACCACTACACCACTGTGCCACATTCCTGCAACTGCTTCAGAGTTGCTGTAGGCTTCTTGGTAGCCTTTCTGACCACTTTCCACCTGGCTCTTTCATCCAGTTTGAAGCGACATCCTGATCCAGGGAGGGTCTGGTTTGTACCAAATACCTTCCACTTCCTAATAATGAACTATACTGTGCTTCTAGACATTGATAAAGCCTTTGAATTTTTTTTTTGTATCCATCTCCTGACTTGTGCTTGTCCACAACTTTATCTCCATGCTACTCATTAGTGATTTGATTGTTTGCTTCAGTTGCACTAGCAGGGACTAAAATGCTCCAGGAAAGCTCTTTTCAAGCTGAGCTAATCAAAATGACCAGAGCTGATCACAGTTGAAAGTTAAATGGTTTTGTGTGCCATTGAGAAGGTGATTTAGCTACACCTGATTAAGTTTTTTTTAGTAGGGGGTGATCCATTTTCCAACTCAGTGATTCGGTTTTTGATTTTTTTCCCGATTTGTTGATGTTATATCTTTCACTTGGATGTTATAACTTGCACTGAGTAAATACAGCTGGATAAAACAAAACTGTGTCAGTCTTTATTTTAGGATGCAAAACAACAAAATCTTATTATTTTAAAGAGGGGTGATTCTTTTCTATACCCACTGTATGTGCACACAGATCCAATATGACTTACAGGCAGGCTGCTACAGGATTCACTATAACTCACAGCCCCAGGGGGGGGCTAAACAGCGATACACCCATAGAGACTTACAGACTCTTCCCTGTGACACATTTGTGCTCATTTTCACTAAGCTGCATTTATTTAACAGTCTAGAGCAGTGATGGTGAACCTTGGCACCACAGATGTTTTGGAACTTAATTTCCCATGATGCTCAACTACACTGCAGAATGCATGAGCATCATGGGTAATGTAGTTCCAAAACATCTGGGGTGCCAAGGTCTAGAGTCTTGATACGGTAATGGACCCTTACATGTTGCAGCTGCAGATAACTATCCCTATTCCAGGAAAATTTCAAATTGGAAATATATCAACCCACGTCCTGATTCACAGTGCCTTGTATCAAAGCTGTAGTCTGTAATCTGTATCTCCGACTCCAACAACAAACATATCAAGGGAAATATACTGTATCTTTTGAATGTGCTTTGCTTGCCTGCATGACAGAGCTATAAGGAATTGATCTCTAACTCATATATATATATACACTTGACCTCCAGAAGATGTATCCCCCTTCAAGACCAGGCCATTTTTTTGCGATATGGCACTGTGTTATTTTAACTGACATTTGCGTGGTCATACGAAGCTGTACCCAAATTAAATTTATGTCCTTTTTTCCCACAAATAGAGCTTTCTTTTTGTGGTATTTGATCATTTCTGCATTTTTTCCCTATCAACAAGAAAAGACTAACAATTTTGAAAAAAAAAAAAAAAAAAACAATATTTTTTACTTTCTGCTATAAAACATATCCAATAAAAAAATTGAAAAAAATCGAATTTCTTCATAAATTCAGGCCAATATGTATTCTGCTACAAATTTTTGGTGAAAAAAATCCCAAAGAGGGGAAAATGATTGGTTTGTGCAAAAGTTACAGTGTCTACAACCATTTTAATTTTTTTTACTAGTAATGGACTTATAACAGGACTGCGATATTGTGGCAGACACTAACTGACACTTTTTGGGGACCAGTGACACTAATACAGTGATCATTGTTAACCACATAACGACCGCCTCCTGTACATTTACTGCGGCACGCAGCCGCTTACAGGCAAAGTAATGTAGTATTGCGTCGCTTGCCAAAGAGCCTGTAGGGGGCGAGTGTGCTCCCACCACCGCCCGTTCCCTGCCTAGCCAGGGTGTGACCGGCAGCTCCGATGTCCACCGGCCACTCGCGATCTTCCACAGGAGAGGTAGAAAGACAAACGGCTGATGTAAACACAGCCGTCTGTCATTCTCCCTGAAGTAATGACAGAGGCTATGCGATCCTTCTATGTAGGATCGTATGTCTCTGTGATTACTTCACTAGTCACGCCCCCTGACAGTTAGATCCATGCCCCTAGGGACACACTTAACCCCTTGATCACCAATAAAGTTAACCCCTTCCCTGCCAGTGTCATTTGTACAGTAACAGTGCATATTTATAGCACTGATTACTGTAGTAATGTCACTGGTACCCCTAAAAGTGTCAAAAATGTCAGTCAGGGGTCTCATCTGTCTGCCACAATGTCGCAGTCCCGCAAACAAAATCGCAGATCGCCGCCATTACTAGTTAAAGAAAAAACAATAAAAATGACATACATCTTTCCCGTAGTTAGTAAACGCAATAACTTTTGCGCAAACCAATCAAAATATGCTTATTGCGATTTTTTGTACCAAAAATATGTAGCAGAAAACAAATTGGCCTAAAATGTTACATTTTTTTTGAGAATTTCATATAAAAAAACGTGAAAAATATTGTTATTTTTTCAAAATTGTCGCTCTTTTTTTTGTTTATAGCGCAACAAATAAAAATCGCACAGGTGATCAACTATCACCAAAATAAAGCTCTGTTTGTGAGAAAAAAAGGACATCAATTTAATTTGGGTACAGCGTTGCACGACCGCGCAATTGTCCGTTAAAATCATGCAGTGCCGAATCGCAAAATAGGGCCTGGTCTTTGAGCAGCCAAATCCTCAGGGGCTTAAGTGGTTAAAAAGTATGCATTGTCACTGTACTAATGACACTGGCTGGGAAGAGTTTAACATCAGGGGCGATCAAAGAGTTAACTGTGTGCCTAGCATGCGTTTTAGTACAGTGTGGGAGGTGCTTTTACCAGTAGAAGACATGGATAGATGTCCCTACTTTGCCGAGACACAGGATCCATGCCTTCCCCCCTGTCAGAATGGCGATCTGCCTTGTTTACATAGGCAGACCACCGTTCTGCCTCTCTGCTCTATCATCGACGGTTGCTGAAAGACATCAAGTCCGCAGTACCGCTGGGCTCCCACTGTGTGTGATCACAGTGGTAGCAAACCGTCCACGGAGCGCATGCGTGCCAATACCCGGAAGAGCTGAATCACGTATACTTATTGGAGACTTGGCTATCGGCCAGCGGGATCACCATGACAGTGCCATCCCCCCATCAGACGTCCGTTTGTTTAATTGTTTGTATTATTATTGTGTGTATGTTCACCATGCATAACATTATTTGCTTGTCACCCCCACTGGGTCACATTCACTATTAATATCTTTATTATTGTGTTTAATGTATCATATAGGTTACCGCATCACCGCCATTACTCAATGTAAAGCACCACATATCTCTGCACTTCCCTGTCTGAACCTTAAAGAGGTTGTAAACTCGTCCAAAGTTTTTTTTTTTGTAACCTGTAAGAGAAACACATAATGAGCTAGTATGCATCGCATACTAGCTCATTATGAAATACTTACCTTAGAACGAGCCCCCGCCGTGCCGTCCGCTTACCTGTATGACGGGCGACATGTCCAGTCGCCCGTCTTCCGGGTTCGCGGCATCCGGCCATCTGATTGGCCGGAGCCGCGGTGACGTCACTCCCGCGCAGGCGCGCGGGAGCCGACAGTCACGGCACGGGACTCTGAAGAAACGGCACCAGCGGCCGTTCCTTCAGAGCGCATGCGCCAGTGACGTCACTGGATGCATGTAAGGTAAATATCTCCTAAACGGTACATGTTTAGGAGATATTTACAGTACCTATAGGTAAGCCTTATTATAGGCTTACCTATAGGTACAAGTGTCCGAGGAGGGTTTACTTCCTCTTTAATTGTTACTTGCATTTATTTATAAACAGAATAGATACAATTTATTTTGAACAAACTGCCCTGCGGTTTCATTCTGTCCATCCCTCAAAGGCTCTCTTTTCTGTCCACTGGCCTTTCCCAGTACGCTTTATATGCATATGGTTCTAGAACCAAGGGAAGGACCACAATACTTATGGTGATCACTGTGGCACTATTTTAAAAATTCTCAAGTTAGACCTACCCCTGTTTTTTTCTATATACAAGCTATGTAGGAGGCTATAAAATGACAAAATGTACTCTTGGTTAAATCAATAAATGTATGGAATTCATTATCCATTTAAAGGATCATAATAAGATATGCAGAATTGTATACTCATGCTGCATCTTTAATATAAAGTCTCAGTATATTATGCCAAAACCGACTATGATGGTTATTGTAATTTATAAAAATTAACATAGAATCGAAGATAGTGGTTATATACTAGATTAATATGTATAAATATAGTTTTTGTAAGTGACAAGAACAGAAACAATAGAACCATAATTCAATAGCTCACAATCCCTGAGAAAAGCATTCAAATTACCATTCAATTTTTCACTATAATAGCATTGATACTTCAGCCCTCAAGAATCTTTATTGATCCTGGCTAGTGTTGAGCGAACACGGACTGTATTATTCGTGTTCGTACCGAATAATTGGATTTTTTGTACCCGAACACGGACACGGACACTTTACTGTATGTTCGGGTAAAAATCCGTGTTCGGTCGTTTTATTTCCGGGTTTTGCATGCTTTGGCGCTCTTTTCATGGCGGGCTTTCAACAGCCAATCAACAATCGTTTAACTGGTGTGCCTTAAGCCATCCCAGCCATGCCTGCAAATGTCTCAGTAGCTGTGATTGGCCGTCTGAAGCATGTGACCAAGTCTTTATAAGTTCGAGGCAGCCGCAGCGGCGTCATTATGCTGCTTAGATTCAGGGACAGAGCACACATCAACGTGCTGGCTGCTGATTAGGGAAAGATAGGCAGGAAAAAACCATTTGTGTCCGGATAGAATTGAGGGACAGGTCGGAGTGTTTAGGCAGGGCGAGTTGTAGGCATTTTAGGGATAGAGTCTGCTGAATTATATAGGGTCAGTGTCTTCTACAAACTACAATCGATATTGCTGTGTGGGGGGTGGGGTGAATCTGCACTCAATCCTGATCTACGATCTCTTCTCAATCCTGTTAGGGACAGAGTCTGCTGAATTTTAGGGAAACTGTGTTCTACAAACTACAATCGATATTGCTGTGTGGGGGGTGGGGTGAATCTGCACTCAATCCTGATCTACGATCTCTTCTCAATCCTGTTAGGGACAGAGTCTGCTGAATTTTAGGGAAACTGTGTTCTACAAACTACAATCGATATTGCTGTGTGGGGGGTGGGGTGAATCTGCACTCAATCCTGATCTACGATCTCTTCTCAATCCTGTTAGGGACAGAGTCTGCTGAATTTTAGGGAAACTGTGTTCTACAAACTACAATCGATATTGCTGTGTGGTGTGGGATTGGAGATAGGCAGGTGTCAGTGATCCACATCCATTTTTCTGTGTGTGAGCTGCAGTGAACACAATCTTTTTGGGCTGCAGTGAACACAATCTTTTTGGGCTGCAGTGAACACAATCTTTTTGGGCTGCAGTGAACACAATCTTTTTGGGCTGCAGTGAACACAATCTTTTTGGGCTGCAGTGAACACAATCTTTTTGGGGTGCAGTGAACAAAATCTTTTTGGGGTGCAGTGAACACAATCCTTTTTGGTGTGCAGTGAACACAATCTTTGTGGGGTGCAGTGAACAAAATCCTTTGTGGGGTGCAGTGAACACAATCTTTTTGGGGTGCAGTGAACAAAATCCTTTTTGGGGTGCAGTGAACAACATCCTTTTTGGGGTGCAGTGAACACAATCTTTTTGGGGTGCAGTGAACAAAATCCTTTGTGGGGTGCAGTGAACACAATCATTTTGGGGTGCAGTGAACACAATCTTTTTGGGGTGGAGTGAACAACATCCTTTTTGGGGTGCAGTGAACAAAATCCTTTTTGGGGTGCAGTGAACAAAATCATTTTTGGGGTGCAGTGAACACAATCTTTTTGGGGTGCAGTGAACACAATCTTTGTGGGGTGCAGTGAACACAATCTTTTTGGGGTGGAGTGAACAACATCCTTTTTGGGGTGCAGTGAACAACATCCTTTTTGGGGTGCAGTGAACACAATCTTTTTGGGGTGCAGTGAACACAATCTTTGTGGGGTACAGTGAACAGAATCTTTGTGGGGTGCAGTGAACACAATCTTTGGGGGGTACAGTGAACACAATCTTTGTGAGGTGCAGTGAACACAATCTTTGTGGGGTGCAGTGAACACAATCATTGTGGGGTGCAGTGAACTCAATCTTTGTGGGGTACAGTGAACACAATCTCATACTGAAGGTTTGAGGGTGCTGCCTGTTCCATACTCCCCCTACTCCTCATCTAGCCTTTTAGGGGTACAAACAATAGTAATTGGGGCCTAGTGTGGTTGTGTACGTGTGATATACATACACTTTTTTGGGATCATATTTTCTATTCCGCTATTTAATCAAAAACCTTTGGGGATCAGTTAAATTGGGGGATAGTCTGTGTTGGTACGTGTGAGAGAGATCCACCTTTCCAAGTTGTTGGGGTTCATCTCATACTTCTGAAGGTTTGAGGGTGCTGCCTGTTCCATACTCCCCCTACTCCTAGCCTTTTAGGGGTACAAACAATAGTAATTGGGGCCTAGTGTGGTTGTGTACGTGTGATATACATACACTTTTTTGGGATCATATTTTCTATTCCGCTATTTAATCAAAAACCTTTGGGGATCAGTTAAATTGGGGGATAGTCTGTGTTGGTACGTGTGAGAGAGATCCACCTTTCCAAGTTGTTGGGGTTCATCTCATACTTCTGAAGGTTTGAGGGTGCTGCCTGTTCCATACTCCCCCTACTCCTAGCCTTTTAGGGGTACAAACAATAGTAATTGGGGCCTAGTGTGGTTGTGTACGTGTGATATACATACACTTTTTTGGGATCATATTTTCTATTCCGCTATTTAATCAAAAACCTTTGGGGATCAGTTAAATTGGGGGATAGTCTGTGTTGGTACGTGTGAGAGAGATCCACCTTTCCAAGTTGTTGGGGTTCATCTCATACTTCTGAAGGTTTGAGGGTGCTGCCTGTTCCATACTCCCCCTACTCCTAGCCTTTTAGGGGTACAAACAATAGTAATTGGGGCCTAGTGTGGTTGTGTACGTGTGATATACATACACTTTTTTGGGATCATATTTTCTATTCCGCTATTTAATCAAAAACCTTTGGGGATCAGTTAAATTGGGGGATAGTCTGTGTTGGTACGTGTGAGAGAGATCCACCTTTCCAAGTTGTTGGGGTTCATCTCATACTTCTGAAGGTTTGAGGGTGCTGCCTGTTCCATACTCCCCCTACTCCTAGCCTTTTAGGGGTACAAACAATAGTAATTGGGGCCTAGTGTGGTTGTGTACGTGTGATATACATACACTTTTTTGGGATCATATTTTCTATTCCGCTATTTAATCAAAAACCTTTGGGGATCAGTTAAATTGGGGGATAGTCTGTGTTGGTACGTGTGAGAGAGATCCACCTTTCCAAGTTGTTGGGGTTCATCTCATACTTCTGAAGGTTTGAGGGTGCTGCCTGTTCCATACTCCCCCTACTCCTAGCCTTTTAGGGGTACAAACAATAGTAATTGGGGCCTAGTGTGGTTGTGTACGTGTGATATACATACACTTTTTTGGGATCATATTTTCTATTCCGCTATTTAATCAAAAACCTCTGGGGATCAGTTAAATTGGGGGATAGTCTGTGTTGGTACGTGTGAGAGAGATCCACCTTTCCAAGTTGTTGGGGTTCATCTCATACTTCTGAAGGTTTGAGGGTGCTGCCTGTTCCATACTCCCCCTACTCCTAGCCTTTTAGGGGTACAAACAATAGTAATTGGGGCCTAGTGTGGTTGTGTACGTGTGATATACATACACTTTTTTGGGATCATATTTTCTATTCCGCTATTTAATCAAAAACCTCTGGGGATCAGTTAAATTGGGGGATAGTCTGTGTTGGTACGTGTGAGAGAGATCCACCTTTCCAAGTTGTTGGGGTTCATCTCATACTTCTGAAGGTTTGAGGGTGCTGCCTGTTCCATACTCCCCCTACTCCTAGCCTTTTAGGGGTACAAACAATAGTAATTGGGGCCTAGTGTGGTTGTGTACGTGTGATATACATACACTTTTTTGGGATCATATTTTCTATTCCGCTATTTAATCAAAAACCTCTGGGGATCAGTTAAATTGGGGGATAGTCTGTGTTGGTACGTGTGAGAGAGATCCACCTTTCCAAGTTGTTGGGGTTCATCTCATACTTCTGAAGGTTTGAGGGTGCTGCCTGTTCCATACTCCCCCCTACTCCTAGCCTTTTAGGGGTACAAACAATAGTAATTGGGGCCTAGTGTGGTTGTGTACGTGTGATATACATACACTTTTTTGGGATCATATTTTCTATTCCGCTATTTAATCAAAAACCTTTGGGGATCAGTTAAATTGGGGGATAGTCTGTGTTGGTACGTGTGAGAGAGATCCACCTTTCCAAGTTGTTGGGGTTCATCTCATACTTCTGAAGGTTTGAGGGTGCTGCCTGTTCCATACTCCCCCTACTCCTAGCCTTTTAGGGGTACAAACAATAGTAATTGGGGCCTAGTGTGGTTGTGTACGTGTGATATACATACACTTTTTTGGGATCATATTTTCTATTCCGCTATTTAATCAAAAACCTCTGGGGATCAGTTAAATTGGGGGATAGTCTGTGTTGGTACGTGTGAGAGAGATCCACCTTTCCAAGTTGTTGGGGTTCATCTCATACTTCTGAAGGTTTGAGGGTGCTGCCTGTTCCATACTCCCCCTACTCCTAGCCTTTTAGGGGTACAAACAATAGTAATTGGGGCCTAGTGTGGTTGTGTACGTGTGATATACATACACTTTTTTGGGATCATATTTTCTATTCCGCTATTTAATCAAAAACCTCTGGGGATCAGTTAAATTGGGGGATAGTCTGTGTTGGTACGTGTGAGAGAGATCCACCTTTCCAAGTTGTTGGGGTTCATCTCATACTTCTGAAGGTTTGAGGGTGCTGCCTGTTCCATACTCCCCCTACTCCTAGCCTTTTAGGGGTACAAACAATAGTAATTGGGGCCTAGTGTGGTTGTGTACGTGTGATATACATACACTTTTTTGGGATCATATTTTCTATTCCGCTATTTAATCAAAAACCTCTGGGGATCAGTTAAATTGGGGGATAGTCTGTGTTGGTACGTGTGAGAGAGATCCACCTTTCCAAGTTGTTGGGGTTCATCTCATACTTCTGAAGGTTTGAGGGTGCTGCCTGTTCCATACTCCCCCCTACTCCTAGCCTTTTAGGGGTACAAACAATAGTAATTGGGGCCTAGTGTGGTTGTGTACGTGTGATATACATACACTTTTTTGGGATCATATTTTCTATTCCGCTATTTAATCAAAAACCTTTGGGGATCAGTTAAATTGGGGGATAGTCTGTGTTGGTACGTGTGAGAGAGATCCACCTTTCCAAGTTGTTGGGGTTCATCTCATACTTCTGAAGGTTTGAGGGTGCTGCCTGTTCCATACTCCCCCTACTCCTAGCCTTTTAGGGGTACAAACAATAGTAATTGGGGCCTAGTGTGGTTGTGTACGTGTGATATACATACACTTTTTTGGGATCATATTTTCTATTCCGCTATTTAATCAAAAACCTCTGGGGATCAGTTAAATTGGGGGATAGTCTGTGTTGGTACGTGTGAGAGAGATCCACCTTTCCAAGTTGTTGGGGTTCATCTCATACTTCTGAAGGTTTGAGGGTGCTGCCTGTTCCATACTCCCCCTACTCCTAGCCTTTTAGGGGTACAAACAATAGTAATTGGGGCCTAGTGTGGTTGTGTACGTGTGATATACATACACTTTTTTGGGATCATATTTTCTATTCCGCTATTTAATCAAAAACCTCTGGGGATCAGTTAAATTGGGGGATAGTCTGTGTTGGTACGTGTGAGAGAGATCCACCTTTCCAAGTTGTTGGGGTTCATCTCATACTTCTGAAGGTTTGAGGGTGCTGCCTGTTCCATACTCCCCCTACTCCTAGCCTTTTAGGGGTACAAACAATAGTAATTGGGGCCTAGTGTGGTTGTGTACGTGTGATATACATACACTTTTTTGGGATCATATTTTCTATTCCGCTATTTAATCAAAAACCTCTGGGGATCAGTTAAATTGGGGGATAGTCTGTGTTGGTACGTGTGAGAGAGATCCACCTTTCCAAGTTGTTGGGGTTCATCTCATACTTCTGAAGGTTTGAGGGTGCTGCCTGTTCCATACTCCCCCTACTCCTAGCCTTTTAGGGGTACAAACAATAGTAATTGGGGCCTAGTGTGGTTGTGTACGTGTGATATACATACACTTTTTTGGGATCATATTTTCTATTCCGCTATTTAATCAAAAACCTTTGGGGATCAGTTAAATTGGGGGATAGTCTGTGTTGGTACGTGTGAGAGAGATCCACCTTTCCAAGTTGTTGGGGTTCATCTCATACTTCTGAAGGTTTGAGGGTGCTGCCTGTTCCATACTCCCCCTACTCCTAGCCTTTTAGGGGTACAAACAATAGTAATTGGGGCCTAGTGTGGTTGTGTACGTGTGATATACATACACTTTTTTGGGATCATATTTTCTATTCCGCTATTTAATCAAAAACCTTTGGGGATCAGTTAAATTGGGGGATAGTCTGTGTTGGTACGTGTGAGAGAGATCCACCTTTCCAAGTTGTTGGGGTTCATCTCATACTTCTGAAGGTTTGAGGGTGCTGCCTGTTCCATACTCCCCCTACTCCTAGCCTTTTAGGGGTACAAACAATAGTAATTGGGGCCTAGTGTGGTTGTGTACGTGTGATATACATACACTTTTTTGGGATCATATTTTCTATTCCGCTATTTAATCAAAAACCTTTGGGGATCAGTTAAATTGGGGGATAGTCTGTGTTGGTACGTGTGAGAGAGATCCACCTTTCCAAGTTGTTGGGGTTCATCTCATACTTCTGAAGGTTTGAGGGTGCTGCCTGTTCCATACTCCCCCTACTCCTAGCCTTTTAGGGGTACAAACAATAGTAATTGGGGCCTAGTGTGGTTGTGTACGTGTGATATACATACACTTTTTTGGGATCATATTTTCTATTCCGCTATTTAATCAAAAACCTTTGGGGATCAGTTAAATTGGGGGATAGTCTGTGTTGGTACGTGTGAGAGAGATCCACCTTTCCAAGTTGTTGGGGTTCATCTCATACTTCTGAAGGTTTGAGGGTGCTGCCTGTTCCATACTCCCCCTACTCCTAGCCTTTTAGGGGTACAAACAATAGTAATTGGGGCCTAGTGTGGTTGTGTACGTGTGATATACATACACTTTTTTGGGATCATATTTTCTATTCCGCTATTTAATCAAAAACCTTTGGGGATCAGTTAAATTGGGGGATAGTCTGTGTTGGTACGTGTGAGAGAGATCCACCTTTCCAAGTTGTTGGGGTTCATCTCATACTTCTGAAGGTTTGAGGGTGCTGCCTGTTCCATACTCCCCCTACTCCTAGCCTTTTAGGGGTACAAACAATAGTAATTGGGGCCTAGTGTGGTTGTGTACGTGTGATATACATACACTTTTTTGGGATCATATTTTCTATTCCGCTATTTAATCAAAAACCTTTGGGGATCAGTTAAATTGGGGGATAGTCTGTGTTGGTACGTGTGAGAGAGATCCACCTTTCCAAGTTGTTGGGGTTCATCTCATACTTCTGAAGGTTTGAGGGTGCTGCCTGTTCCATACTCCCCCTACTCCTAGCCTTTTAGGGGTACAAACAATAGTAATTGGGGCCTAGTGTGGTTGTGTACGTGTGATATACATACACTTTTTTGGGATCATATTTTCTATTCCGCTATTTAATCAAAAACCTTTGGGGATCAGTTAAATTGGGGGATAGTCTGTGTTGGTACGTGTGAGAGAGATCCACCTTTCCAAGTTGTTGGGGTTCATCTCATACTTCTGAAGGTTTGAGGGTGCTGCCTGTTCCATACTCCCCCTACTCCTAGCCTTTTAGGGGTACAAACAATAGTAATTGGGGCCTAGTGTGGTTGTGTACGTGTGATATACATACACTTTTTTGGGATCATATTTTCTATTCCGCTATTTAATCAAAAACCTTTGGGGATCAGTTAAATTGGGGGATAGTCTGTGTTGGTACGTGTGAGAGAGATCCACCTTTCCAAGTTGTTGGGGTTCATCTCATACTTCTGAAGGTTTGAGGGTGCTGCCTGTTCCATACTCCCCCTACTCCTAGCCTTTTAGGGGTACAAACAATAGTAATTGGGGCCTAGTGTGGTTGTGTACGTGTGATATACATACACTTTTTTGGGATCATATTTTCTATTCCGCTATTTAATCAAAAACCTTTGGGGATCAGTTAAATTGGGGGATAGTCTGTGTTGGTACGTGTGAGAGAGATCCACCTTTCCAAGTTGTTGGGGTTCATCTCATACTTCTGAAGGTTTGAGGGTGCTGCCTGTTCCATACTCCCCCTACTCCTAGCCTTTTAGGGGTACAAACAATAGTAATTGGGGCCTAGTGTGGTTGTGTACGTGTGATATACATACACTTTTTTGGGATCATATTTTCTATTCCGCTATTTAATCAAAAACCTTTGGGGATCAGTTAAATTGGGGGATAGTCTGTGTTGGTACGTGTGAGAGAGATCCACCTTTCCAAGTTGTTGGGGTTCATCTCATACTTCTGAAGGTTTGAGGGTGCTGCCTGTTCCATACTCCCCCTACTCCTAGCCTTTTAGGGGTACAAACAATAGTAATTGGGGCCTAGTGTGGTTGTGTACGTGTGATATACATACACTTTTTTGGGATCATATTTTCTATTCCGCTATTTAATCAAAAACCTTTGGGGATCAGTTAAATTGGGGGATAGTCTGTGTTGGTACGTGTGAGAGAGATCCACCTTTCCAAGTTGTTGGGGTTCATCTCATACTTCTGAAGGTTTGAGGGTGCTGCCTGTTCCATACTCCCCCTACTCCTAGCCTTTTAGGGGTACAAACAATAGTAATTGGGGCCTAGTGTGGTTGTGTACGTGTGATATACATACACTTTTTTGGGATCATATTTTCTATTCCGCTATTTAATCAAAAACCTTTGGGGATCAGTTAAATTGGGGGATAGTCTGTGTTGGTACGTGTGAGAGAGATCCACCTTTCCAAGTTGTTGGGGTTCATCTCATACTTCTGAAGGTTTGAGGGTGCTGCCTGTTCCATACTCCCCCTACTCCTAGCCTTTTAGGGGTACAAACAATAGTAATTGGGGCCTAGTGTGGTTGTGTACGTGTGATATACATACACTTTTTTGGGATCATATTTTCTATTCCGCTATTTAATCAAAAACCTTTGGGGATCAGTTAAATTGGGGGATAGTCTGTGTTGGTACGTGTGAGAGAGATCCACCTTTCCAAGTTGTTGGGGTTCATCTCATACTTCTGAAGGTTTGAGGGTGCTGCCTGTTCCATACTCCCCCTACTCCTAGCCTTTTAGGGGTACAAACAATAGTAATTGGGGCCTAGTGTGGTTGTGTACGTGTGATATACATACACTTTTTTGGGATCATATTTTCTATTCCGCTATTTAATCAAAAACCTTTGGGGATCAGTTAAATTGGGGGATAGTCTGTGTTGGTACGTGTGAGAGAGATCCACCTTTCCAAGTTGTTGGGGTTCATCTCATACTTCTGAAGGTTTGAGGGTGCTGCCTGTTCCATACTCCCCCTACTCCTAGCCTTTTAGGGGTACAAACAATAGTAATTGGGGCCTAGTGTGGTTGTGTACGTGTGATATACATACACTTTTTTGGGATCATATTTTCTATTCCGCTATTTAATCAAAAACCTTTGGGGATCAGTTAAATTGGGGGATAGTCTGTGTTGGTACGTGTGAGAGAGATCCACCTTTCCAAGTTGTTGGGGTTCATCTCATACTTCTGAAGGTTTGAGGGTGCTGCCTGTTCCATACTCCCCCTACTCCTAGCCTTTTAGGGGTACAAACAATAGTAATTGGGGCCTAGTGTGGTTGTGTACGTGTGATATACATACACTTTTTTGGGATCATATTTTCTATTCCGCTATTTAATCAAAAACCTTTGGGGATCAGTTAAATTGGGGGATAGTCTGTGTTGGTACGTGTGAGAGAGATCCACCTTTCCAAGTTGTTGGGGTTCATCTCATACTTCTGAAGGTTTGAGGGTGCTGCCTGTTCCATACTCCCCCTACTCCTAGCCTTTTAGGGGTACAAACAATAGTAATTGGGGCCTAGTGTGGTTGTGTACGTGTGATATACATACACTTTTTTGGGATCATATTTTCTATTCCGCTATTTAATCAAAAACCTTTGGGGATCAGTTAAATTGGGGGATAGTCTGTGTTGGTACGTGTGAGAGAGATCCACCTTTCCAAGTTGTTGGGGTTCATCTCATACTTCTGAAGGTTTGAGGGTGCTGCCTGTTCCATACTCCCCCTACTCCTAGCCTTTTAGGGGTACAAACAATAGTAATTGGGGCCTAGTGTGGTTGTGTACGTGTGATATACATACACTTTTTTGGGATCATATTTTCTATTCCGCTATTTAATCAAAAACCTTTGGGGATCAGTTAAATTGGGGGATAGTCTGTGTTGGTACGTGTGAGAGAGATCCACCTTTCCAAGTTGTTGGGGTTCATCTCATACTTCTGAAGGTTTGAGGGTGCTGCCTGTTCCATACTCCCCCTACTCCTAGCCTTTTAGGGGTACAAACAATAGTAATTGGGGCCTAGTGTGGTTGTGTACGTGTGATATACATACACTTTTTTGGGATCATATTTTCTATTCCGCTATTTAATCAAAAACCTTTGGGGATCAGTTAAATTGGGGGATAGTCTGTGTTGGTACGTGTGAGAGAGATCCACCTTTCCAAGTTGTTGGGGTTCATCTCATACTTCTGAAGGTTTGAGGGTGCTGCCTGTTCCATACTCCCCCTACTCCTAGCCTTTTAGGGGTACAAACAATAGTAATTGGGGCCTAGTGTGGTTGTGTACGTGTGATATACATACACTTTTTTGGGATCATATTTTCTATTCCGCTATTTAATCAAAAACCTTTGGGGATCAGTTAAATTGGGGGATAGTCTGTGTTGGTACGTGTGAGAGAGATCCACCTTTCCAAGTTGTTGGGGTTCATCTCATACTTCTGAAGGTTTGAGGGTGCTGCCTGTTCCATACTCCCCCTACTCCTAGCCTTTTAGGGGTACAAACAATAGTAATTGGGGCCTAGTGTGGTTGTGTACGTGTGATATACATACACTTTTTTGGGATCATATTTTCTATTCCGCTATTTAATCAAAAACCTCTGGGGATCAGTTAAATTGGGGGATAGTCTGTGTTGGTACGTGTGAGAGAGATCCACCTTTCCAAGTTGTTGGGGTTCATCTCATACTTCTGAAGGTTTGAGGGTGCTGCCTGTTCCATACTCCCCCTACTCCTAGCCTTTTAGGGGTACAAACAATAGTAATTGGGGCCTAGTGTGGTTGTGTACGTGTGATATACATACACTTTTTTGGGATCATATTTTCTATTCCGCTATTTAATCAAAAACCTCTGGGGATCAGTTAAATTGGGGGATAGTCTGTGTTGGTACGTGTGAGAGAGATCCACCTTTCCAAGTTGTTGGGGTTCATCTCATACTTCTGAAGGTTTGAGGGTGCTGCCTGTTCCATACTCCCCCTACTCCTAGCCTTTTAGGGGTACAAACAATAGTAATTGGGGCCTAGTGTGGTTGTGTACGTGTGATATACATACACTTTTTTGGGATCATATTTTCTATTCCGCTATTTAATCAAAAACCTCTGGGGATCAGTTAAATTGGGGGATAGTCTGTGTTGGTACGTGTGAGAGAGATCCACCTTTCCAAGTTGTTGGGGTTCATCTCATACTTCTGAAGGTTTGAGGGTGCTGCCTGTTCCATACTCCCCCTACTCCTAGCCTTTTAGGGGTACAAACAATAGTAATTGGGGCCTAGTGTGGTTGTGTACGTGTGATATACATACACTTTTTTGGGATCATATTTTCTATTCCGCTATTTAATCAAAAACCTCTGGGGATCAGTTAAATTGGGGGATAGTCTGTGTTGGTACGTGTGAGAGAGATCCACCTTTCCAAGTTGTTGGGGTTCATCTCATACTTCTGAAGGTTTGAGGGTGCTGCCTGTTCCATACTCCCCCTACTCCTAGCCTTTTAGGGGTACAAACAATAGTAATTGGGGCCTAGTGTGGTTGTGTACGTGTGATATACATACACTTTTTTGGGATCATATTTTCTATTCCGCTATTTAATCAAAAACCTTTGGGGATCAGTTAAATTGGGGGATAGTCTGTGTTGGTACGTGTGAGAGAGATCCACCTTTCCAAGTTGTTGGGGTTCATCTCATACTTCTGAAGGTTTGAGGGTGCTGCCTGTTCCATACTCCCCCTACTCCTAGCCTTTTAGGGGTACAAACAATAGTAATTGGGGCCTAGTGTGGTTGTGTACGTGTGATATACATACACTTTTTTGGGATCATATTTTCTATTCCGCTATTTAATCAAAAACCTTTGGGGATCAGTTAAATTGGGGGATAGTCTGTGTTGGTACGTGTGAGAGAGATCCACCTTTCCAAGTTGTTGGGGTTCATCTCATACTTCTGAAGGTTTGAGGGTGCTGCCTGTTCCATACTCCCCCTACTCCTAGCCTTTTAGGGGTACAAACAATAGTAATTGGGGCCTAGTGTGGTTGTGTACGTGTGATATACATACACTTTTTTGGGATCATATTTTCTATTCCGCTATTTAATCAAAAACCTTTGGGGATCAGTTAAATTGGGGGATAGTCTGTGTTGGTACGTGTGAGAGAGATCCACCTTTCCAAGTTGTTGGGGTTCATCTCATACTTCTGAAGGTTTGAGGGTGCTGCCTGTTCCATACTCCCCCTACTCCTAGCCTTTTAGGGGTACAAACAATAGTAATTGGGGCCTAGTGTGGTTGTGTACGTGTGATATACATACACTTTTTTGGGATCATATTTTCTATTCCGCTATTTAATCAAAAACCTTTGGGGATCAGTTAAATTGGGGGATAGTCTGTGTTGGTACGTGTGAGAGAGATCCACCTTTCCAAGTTGTTGGGGTTCATCTCATACTTCTGAAGGTTTGAGGGTGCTGCCTGTTCCATACTCCCCCTACTCCTAGCCTTTTAGGGGTACAAACAATAGTAATTGGGGCCTAGTGTGGTTGTGTACGTGTGATATACATACACTTTTTTGGGATCATATTTTCTATTCCGCTATTTAATCAAAAACCTTTTGGGGATCAGTTAAATTGGGGGGATAGTCTGTGTTGGTACGTGTGAGAGAGATCCACCTTTCCAAGTTGTTGGGGTTCATCTCATACTTCTGAAGGTTTGAGGGTGCTGCCTGTTCCATACTCCCCCTACTCCTAGCCTTTTAGGGGTACAAACAATAGTAATTGGGGCCTAGTGTGGTTGTGTACGTGTGATATACATACACTTTTTTGGGATCATATTTTCTATTCCGCTATTTAATCAAAAACCTTTGGGGATCAGTTAAATTGGGGGATAGTCTGTGTTGGTACGTGTGAGAGAGATCCACCTTTCCAAGTTGTTGGGGTTCATCTCATACTTCTGAAGGTTTGAGGGTGCTGCCTGTTCCATACTCCCCCTACTCCTAGCCTTTTAGGGGTACAAACAATAGTAATTGGGGCCTAGTGTGGTTGTGTACGTGTGATATACATACACTTTTTTGGGATCATATTTTCTATTCCGCTATTTAATCAAAAACCTCTGGGGATCAGTTAAATTGGGGGATAGTCTGTGTTGGTACGTGTGAGAGAGATCCACCTTTCCAAGTTGTTGGGGTTCATCTCATACTTCTGAAGGTTTGAGGGTGCTGCCTGTTCCATACTCCCCCTACTCCTAGCCTTTTAGGGGTACAAACAATAGTAATTGGGGCCTAGTGTGGTTGTGTACGTGTGATATACATACACTTTTTTGGGATCATATTTTCTATTCCGCTATTTAATCAAAAACCTTTGGGGATCAGTTAAATTGGGGGATAGTCTGTGTTGGTACGTGTGAGAGAGATCCACCTTTCCAAGTTGTTGGGGTTCATCTCATACTTCTGAAGGTTTGAGGGTGCTGCCTGTTCCATACTCCCCCTACTCCTAGCCTTTTAGGGGTACAAACAATAGTAATTGGGGCCTAGTGTGGTTGTGTACGTGTGATATACATACACTTTTTTGGGATCATATTTTCTATTCCGCTATTTAATCAAAAACCTCTGGGGATCAGTTAAATTGGGGGATAGTCTGTGTTGGTACGTGTGAGAGAGATCCACCTTTCCAAGTTGTTGGGGTTCATCTCATACTTCTGAAGGTTTGAGGGTGCTGCCTGTTCCATACTCCCCCTACTCCTAGCCTTTTAGGGGTACAAACAATAGTAATTGGGGCCTAGTGTGGTTGTGTACGTGTGATATACATACACTTTTTTGGGATCATATTTTCTATTCCGCTATTGTTGGTTCATCTCATACTTCTGAAGGTTTGAGGGTGCTGCCTGTTCCATACTCCCCCCTACTCCTAGCCTTTTAGGGGTACAAACAATAGTAATGGGATCATATCTATTCCGCTATTTAATCAAAAACCTTTGGGGATCAGTTAAATTGGGGGATAGTCTGTGTTGGTACGTGTGAGAGAGATCCTTGTTGGGGTTCATTCATACTTCTGAAGGTTTGAGGGTGCTGCCTGTTCCATACTCCCCCTACCGGTTCAAAAACCTCTGGGATCATTAAATTGGGGGATAGTCTGTGTTGATACGTGTGAGAGAGATCCACCTTTCCAAGTTGTTGGGGTTCATCTCATACTCTGAAGGTTTGAGGTGCTGCCTGTTCCATACTCCCCTACTCCTAGCCTTTTAGGGGTACAAACAATAGTAATTGGGCCTTGGGTGTGTACGTGTATATACATACACTTTTGGATCATATTTTCTATTCCCTATTTAATCAAAACCTTTGGGGATCAGTTAATTGGGGATAGTCTGTGTTGGTACGTGTGAGAGAGATCCACCTTTCCAAGTTGTTGGGGGTTCATCTCATACTTCTGAAGGTTTGAGGTGCTGCCTGTTCCATACTCCCCCTACTCCTAGCCTTTTAGGGGGTACAAACAATAGTAATTGGGGCCTAGTGTGGTTGTGTACGTG